>NC_053022.1:153742314-154042314 GCF_003073215.2 Triticum urartu | reverse complement strand
TGTCAACGTAACAACTAAGAGATGGCGATATCTTCCATGCTAAACACATTATAGGTGGTTCTCAAACAGAATGGTAAAGTTTATACTCCCCCTCCACCAACAAGCATCAATCCATGGCTTGCTCGTAACAACGAGTGCCTGCAACATACATCAGGTCCTAGGGGAAGTTTTGTTTGCAATTAATTTTGATTTAGTTTGCATAAAGCATGGGACTGGGCATCCCGGTGACCAGCCATTTTCTCGTGAGTGAGGAGCAGAGTCCACTCCTCTTGAGAATAACCCGCCTAACACGGAAGATAAGGACAGCCTTTGTTGATACATGGGCTATTCGAGCATACAAAACAGAATGTTTATTTGAAGGTTTAGAGTTTGGCACATACAAATTTACTTGGAACGGCAGGTAGATACCGCATATAGGAAGGTATGGTGGACTCATCTGGAATAACTTTGGGGTTTAAGGGATTGGATGCACAAGCAGTATTCCCGCTTAGTACAGGTGAAGGCTAACAAAAGACTGGGAAGCGACAAACTAGAGAGCGACAACAGCCATGTACATGCATTAAAATTAATAAACATTGGATGCAAGCATGAGTAGGATATAATCCACCATGAACATAAATATCATGAAGGCTATGTTGATTTTGTTTCAACTACATGTGTGAACATGTGCCAAGTCAAGTCACTTAAATCATTCAAAAGAGGATACCACCCCATCATACCACATCATAATCATCTCAATAGCACATCTGCATACAAGGTAAATCATTATAACTCATAGCTAATCAAGCATGGCACAAGCAACTATGATCTCTAATTGTCATTGCAAACATGTTTATTCATAATAAGCTGAATCAAGAACGACGGGCTCATCATATTTACAAAAACAAAAGAGGTCGAGTTCATACCAGCTTTTCTCATCTCAGTCAGTCCATCATATATCATCATAATTGCCATTCACTTGCACGACCGGACGGTGTGAATAATAATAAGAGTGCACGTGCATTAGACTAAGCTAGAATCTGCGAGCATTCAATAAACAGGAGAAGACAAGGCAATATGGGCTCTGGTTAAATCAACAATAATGCATATAAGAGCCACTTCAACCATTTAATTATGGTCTTCTCCTACTGACCCCCAAATAAAAGAAAAGAAATAAAACTATTTACACGGGAAAGCTCCCAACAAGCAAAAGAAGAACGGGAAATATTTTTGGGTTTTCTTTTTAATTATTACTACTACAGAAGAAAAATAAACTACTACTAATTTTTTTTGGTTTTTCTTAAGGTTTAACAAACACACAAGAAGAAAGCAGGAAAAGGGAAATAAACTAGCATGGATATTACAGTGAAAAAGTATGAGCACCGACATCTAGCAATGAGTGTGTGTGAACATAAATGTAATGTCGGTGAGAAATACATACTCCCCCAAGCTTAGGATTTTGGCCTAAGTTGGTCTATGGCCACGGCTAGCCTGGCAGATATCCATAATAATAGTTGTTGGGGTCGTACTGTGATGAGGAAGGATAGTTGGGATCATACTGATGTGCAGCGGTTATCGCCTGCTGAGCTGCAGCGTGGAGTCGGGCTGCCTCCGCTCTCCTCTCGTACTCTTCTGCCTCCTCTCTGGTAATAACATATCTTCTTTTTGTCTGTGAATCAAAGAAGGCAGGAGCAGGGAGAGTAATACGGAAAACACGTCGTTTATCAAAAATTAAGCGATATAAGAGAGGTGATTCAGGCCTCTCGACAAACTGGTGCGAAGTGATAGAGTTATAATCTAAATATGCAGGAGGCAACTCCATATCACCCTCACGAATGTCTATTTCAAGAAAATGAGCTAAGTGGGTTGCATATATTCCTCCAAAGAAATCTCCATTATGTCTATTATGATGCAACCTATGAGCTACAATGGCTCCCATATGATAAGATTGGTCTCCTAACACAGCACTCCTAAGAATGCTAAGATCAGGGACACACATGTGACATGCTTCATCCTTAGCATTTATGCATCTACCGATGAAGAGAGCAAAATAATGTATAGCGGGAAAGTGAATGCTCCCTATGGTAGCCTGCGTTATATCTCTGGATTCCCCCACAGTTATACTAGCAAGAAAGTTTCTAAATTCAGATTTAGGGGGATCCCTAATACTACCCCATGATGGAAGTTCGCAAGCAGAAGTCCATGGTATAAGATTAGTCATAGAGATCAAACATGACTGAAGGAGAATTACGCGAAGATGAATACTCAAACCTCCTCACAAATGAACTTGTGAGATCATGATACTGGGGGCATTTGTTAGCCTCAAAATCCTCAAGACCGGCATTGCGCAAATATGCTTTGAATTCTTCTTTAATTCCCGCATAGTCCATAAAATTTTCTGACGGCCATTCACAAGGTTGTACCGGAGCGTCTCTTGGTGGATCCTCGTCAGCATCGCGCATAGCAATCCTGGGTCCTTGCTTTTTTATAGGAACCACCTTGGAACATCTTCCTAAACATATTGTCCTTCTCTAAAAAATTCTGAATTTTTAGTAACTTCAAAATAAAAGTAAACCAAACTCAATAAAACTGATAGTAACTACTCATACAAGTGCCTAGAGCCTATATCAAGCATTAGAACTACTTGGAAACATATAAATTTGACATGCAAGCTCAAGAACATGGTCACCTATGCAGCACAAATTTGCAATGAATAAAGCACTAGAACAAAAACTAATTGGACCAATGGAGGAGTCACATACCAAGGAACAATCTCCCCAAGCAGTTTTGCGACAGGTGCTTTGAGCAAGGAGATCGAAAATCATAGCAAAAGTGCTGGAACTCGTGCTTGAGTTGGTTTTTTGGGTTTGTGTGAGACAGAGGAAGAAGATGGGTGCTGGGATAAGTGGAGGAGGGCCACCATGGGCCCACGAGGCAGGGGACGCGCCCTATAGGGGGGGCGCCCACCACCCTCGTGGCCAGGTGGCAGCTCCTCCCGCGGTAATTTTTGCACAGTGAATTCTCAAATATTCCTGAAAAAATCATATTAAATTGGCATGGCATTCTGAGGACTTTTATTTTCGGGATATTTTTATATTGCACGGATAAGTCAGGAAACAGACAGAAAATTCTATTTTTACTTTATTTAATATAAATAACAAAAAGTAAAAGTGGGGTACAGAAGTTTGTGCTTCTAGTTTCATCCATCTCATGCTCATCAAAAAGAATCCACTAACAAGGTTGATCAAGTCTTGTTAACAAACTCATTCCGATAATCATGTAACCGGAGAAATTTCGAATAACACTAACTGACCTCAACGGGGATATGCACATCCCCAATAATAAGAATATCATATTTCTTTTTGACAGTAGAAAGAGGAAATTCAAAACCTCCAAATATAATCGATGGAATTTCTCCAATAGAGTTGATACTATGAACTTGAGGTTGTTTCCTCGGAAAGTGTACCGTATGCTCATTACCATTAACATGAAAAGTGACATTGCCTTTGTTGCAATCAATAACAGCCCCTGCAGTATTAAGAAAAGGTCTTGCAAAGAATAATAGACATACTATCATCCTCGGGAATATCAAGAATAACAAAGTCCGTTAAAATAGTAACGTTTGCAACCACAACAGGCACATCCTCACAAATACCGACAGGTATAGCAGTTGATTTATCAGCCATTTGCAAAGATATTTCGGTAGGTGTCAACTTATTCAAGTCAAGTCTACGATATAAAGAGAGAGGCATAACACTAACACCGGCTCCAAGATCACATAAAGCAGTTTTAATATAATTTCTTTTAATGGAGCAAGGTATAGTAGGTACTCCGGGGTCTCCAAGTTTCTTTGGTATTCCACCCTTAAAGTATAATTAGCAAGCATGGTGGAAATCTCAGCTTCCGGTATCTTTCTTTTATTAGTAATGATATCTTTCATATATTTAGCATAAGGATTTGTTTTGAGCACATCAGTTAATCTCATACGCAAAAAGATAGGCCTAATCATTTCAGCAAAGCGCTCAAAATCCTCATCATCCTTTTCCTTGGATGGTTTCGGAGGAAAAGGCATGGATTTCTGAACCCAAGGTTCCCTTTCTTTACCATGTTTCCTAGCAACAAAGTATCTTTTATCATAACGTTGATTCTTTGATTGTGGGTTATCAAGATGAACAGCAAGTTCAATTTCTACATCATTGTCATTACTAGGTTGAGCATCATCATGAACATCATTATCAATATTTTCATTAGGTTCATGTTCATTACCAGATTGTGTTTCAGCATCATACATAAAAATATCATTTGGATTATCAGGTGGTTCAGCAATAGGTTCACTAGAAGTTTGCACAGTTCTATCATTTTTCTTCTTCTTCTTTTTAGAAGAACTAGGAACATCAATATTATTTCTTTGAGAATCTTGCTCGATTCTCTTAGGGTGGCCTTCAGGATACAAAGGTTCCTGAGTCATTCTACCAGTTCTAGTAGCCACTCTAACAGCATAATCATTTTTCTTACTATTCATTTCATCAAGCACTTCTTTTTTAGCTTTAAGTACTTGTTCTACTTGAGTGGTAACCATAGAAGCATGTTTGCTAATAAGTTTAAGTTCACCTTTAATATCAACCATATAATCACCCAAGCGTCTAATCATATAAGCATTTTCTTTTAATTGTCTACCAAAATAAGCATTGAAGTCGTCTTGCTTAAACATAAAGTTATCAAACTCATCCAAGCACTGACTAGCAATTTTAGTAGGAGAAATTTCAGCTTTATCATATCTATAGAGAGAATTTACCTTTACTACCTGTGTCAGGATATCGGGATTAGGAGGTTCTTCAGTAAATAAATAATTAAGATCATAAGTTTCTTCAACAGGCAGTGAATTAAGACCATGTATTTCTTCAACAGGAGGTAAATTCTTAACGTCTTCAGCTTTAATACCTTTCTCTTTCATAGATTTCTTTGCCTCTTGCATATCTTTGGGAGTGAGAAATAGAATACCTATCTTCTTAGGAGTTGGTTTAGGAATAGGCTCAGTAATTGGAGCAGGAGCTGGCTTAGGAGCTGGCTCAGGAGGTGCCCAATTATTTTCATTTGTCAACATATTATTCAATAGAATTTCAGCTTCATCCGGTGTTCTTTCCCTGAAAAGAGAACCAACACAACTATCCAGGTAATCTCTGGAAGCATCGGTTAGTCCATTATAAAAGATATCAAGTATTTTAGGTTTGTTAAGGGGATGATCAGGCAAAGCATTAAGTAACTTGAGAAGCCTCCCCCAAGCTTGTGGGAGACTCTCTTCTTTAATTTGCACGAAGTTGTATATTTCCCTCAAAGCAGCTTGTTTCTTATGAGCAAGGAAATATTTAGCAGAGAAATAATAAATCATATCCTGGGGACTACGCACACAACCAGGTTCAAGAGAATTAAACCATATCTTAGCATCACCCTTTAATGAGAACGAAAATATTTTGAGTATATAAAAGTAACGCGATCTCTCATCATTAGTGAACAGGGCAGCTATATCATTTAACTTAGTAAGATGTGCCACAACAGTTTCAAATTCATAGCCATAAAACGGATCAAATTCAACCAAAGTAATTATATCAGGATCAACAGAGAATTCATAATCTTTATCAGGAACACATATAGGTGAAGTATCAAAAGCTGGGTCAGGTCTCATTTTATCTCTAAGTGATTCTTTGTTCCATTTAATTAATAACCTCTTAAGCTCATATATATCTTTGCTAGCAAAAATAGCGGTAGAAGATTCCCTATAAAAAAGATAGCCCTTAGGAATAACAGGCATATTTTCAGCATCACTATCATCATCGTATTCAGATACCATAATTTCTTTTTCTCTAGCCCTGGCAATTTGTTCATCAAGAAATTCACTTAGGGGCACAGTAGTATCAGGCATAGAAGCAGTTTCATCATAAGTATCATGCATAGCAGAAGTGGCATCATCAATAACATGCGACATATCAAAACGAATAGCAGAAGCAGATGTAGGTGTCGCAAACTTACTCATAACAGAAGCTGAATCAAGTGCAGAGCTAGATGGCAGTTCCTTACCTCCCCTCGTAGTTGAAGGATAGATCTTGGTTTTTGGATCTCTCAAGTTCTTCATAGTGTCTAGCAGATATAAATCCCAAGTGACTCAAAGAATAGAGCTATGCTCCCCGACAACGGCGCCAGTAAAGGGTCTTCATAACCCACAAGTATAGGGGATCGCAACAGCTTTCGAGGGTAGAGTATTCAACCCAAATTTATTGATTCGACACAAGGGGAGCCAAAGAATATTCTCAAGTATTAGCGGCTGAGTTGTCAATTCAACCACACCTGGAAACTTAGTATTTGTAGCAAAGTGTTTAGTAGCAAAGTAATATTATAGTGGTGGTAGCGGCAACAAAAGTAAAGACAACAAAAGTAATGTTTTTGGTATTTTGTAGTGATTGTAACAGTAGCAGCGGGAAAGTAAATAAGCGAGAACCATTATATGGAAAACTCGTAGGCACCGGATCAGTGATGGATAATTATGCCGGATGCGGTTCATCATGTAACAGTCATAACATAGGGTGACATAGAACTAGCTCCAATTCATCAATGTAATGTAGGCATGTATTCCGTATATAGTCATACGTGCTTATGGAAAAGAACTTGCATGACATCTTTTGTCCTACCCTCCCGTGGCAGCGGGGTCCTATTGGAAACTAAGGGATACTAAGGCCTCCTTTTAATAGAGAACCGGAAAAAAGCATTAGCACATAGTGAATACATGAATTCCTCAAACTATGGTCATCACCGGGAGTGGTCCCGATTATTGTCACTTCGGGGTTGCCGGATCATAACACATAGTAGGTCACTATAGACTTGCAAGATAGGATCAAGAACTCACATATATTCATGAAAACATAATAGGTTCAGATCTGAAATCATGGCACTCGGGCCCTAGTGACAAGCATTAAGCATAGCAAAGTCATAGCAACATCAATCTCAGAACATAGTGGATACTAGGGATCAAACCCTAACAAAACTAACTCGATTACATGATAAATCTCATCCAACCCATCACCGTCCAGCAAGCCTACGATGGAATTACTCACGCACGGCGGTGAGCATCATGAAATTGGTGATGGAGGATGGTTGATGATGACGACGGCGACGAATCCCCCTCTCCGGAGCCCCGAACGGACTCCAGATCAGCCCTCCCGAGAGGTTTTAGGGCTTGGCGGCGGCTCCGTATCGTAAAACGCGATGATTTCTTATCTCTGATTTTTTTTTCTCCGAAAGCAAATATATAGAGTTGGAGTTGGCGTCGGAGGGCATCCAGGGGGCCCACGAGGTAGGGGGCACGCCCTAGGGGGGGCGCCCCCCACCCTCGTGAGAAGGGTGTGGGCCTCCTGGTCTTCATATTTGGCGAGGATTTTTTATTTTTTCTAAGACCTCCCGTGAAGTTTCAGGTCATTCCGAGAATATTTTTTTTCTGCACATAAAACAACATCATGGTAATTCTTCTCAAAACAGCATCAGTCCGGGATAGTTCCATTCAAATCATACAAGTTAGAGTCCAAAACAAGGGCAAAAGTGTTTGTAAAAGTAGATAAGACGGAGACGTATCATTAACTGCTTGGTTCAATTCTGCAATGCGATGTCCAATTGTCATGGGTAGAATTTTGTATTGTTGTGCATGTGAGGAATAAATCAAATTTGGCTGCACTTAATACACGAGAAACATATACAAGTGCCATATTTCCTAGTTCTTAATCATGCTTGGTTTGGATAAATGGGTTTTCCATGTGCCTTGAATTGATCTGATGAATATGCAATGTGCTTATTTTTCATCAACATATTTTACTGATAGAATGCGAACCCTTACTTAACCTGATGACTAACTACCTTATATGTGTTGTAGGGAAACAATGGGAAGCACTGAGGTTTACAATCGAGGTTAGCACGTGCATGGTCCGTTGTCTAATAGCACATTATTGTGCAATTGCAGGAACCATTCTAATATTTAGGTTTTTAACAATTTGGTCTTGCACATGTAGGTCATGCTGTCAGAGGTTTTGACCCACTGTTCGACCCTTTTTGCATCTAGGGACATGAGTTTTCCATGAATATCAATCAAGTCAAGAAACTCAGAAAGATTGTTAGGATAAAGAAATTAGCGACAAAAAACAACAAGATCTTTGTCTACAAAATGAAGAAGACATCGGTTCACTACAAGATGGTACTAACTATTATACCTTGCCTTTTTTATTCCTTTGCCCCACGGTTCAATATTGAAGTGTTCCTGAAGAGGACGAAGGACGGACGGTCAATCATCCACAGGCACTGGCCTAAAGTTGCAAAGACCTTCAACATGAATGAAGGCTCAACATTTGCCTTCCACTTCAACAGTTTTCCAGATGAGATGCTTCTGTCTATGTACCGTCTATGATGCTAATTTCGAAAGGTTCTACATGTTGCAAGTGAAAATTGGTGCAGGTGCAGTTGTGTAATGGTGTAGCTGAGTGCTGAAGCTATATCATGTTGTACTCTGATGAATTTCAATTATGAAATCCTACTTCCTTAAGATGGAAATGAAATATATTATGTGCTTAATATGAATGTCAATTAGATTAATAAATGGAT
Organism: Triticum urartu; assembly: GCF_003073215.2. Taxonomy (NCBI): domain Eukaryota; kingdom Viridiplantae; phylum Streptophyta; class Magnoliopsida; order Poales; family Poaceae; genus Triticum; species Triticum urartu. The sequence continues at coordinate 154,033,698 of NC_053022.1, read as the reverse complement.
TATTAATAATAGAGCAATTATCCTACTAATGGCGAATTAGCCTGCTAATTGGGTTTAACTATTGCAAACGGTTATTGAGATAATACTGTGGGCGATGACCTTAAGCAACGCACACAGTTTCTAGGAATAAACCGTGTTGGATCAACGAACAATCACACACGATCTTCTCTTGAAAATTGCTTGTGTTAGGCCACCTTGCGCAAACGTTTACCACATAAAAAATGTGTGTGATGGACAACCTTTGCCACACAGTTTCTTCTACGCACCGTGTGTGACGCATTCAATAACGCAAACAATAAAATTGTTAATATCGTGTGTGATGTACCTGCGAACGGAAACGTTTTCCTTGAAGCGACTGTGTGGGATGTATATACGAACGTAAACGTTTAGCAGGGACTGACTATGTGGGATGTACTTACGACGGGAAACGATTTTGCCTGTATAATTGTATTTTTTAGCACTACTATATGTATAACCGTATTTGATCACTCGTGAGTCGCACACGACCTCATTTTTCCGAGCATGTGTGCCAGGAGGGCATATCCCCGACGGTTCCTGGGTCCTGTGGGAAGGACCCCCCTATCGCCCACACTCACTTGGCAGCGGTTCCAAATGCCGTCGCGAAAAGAAGTTAAAAACCGTTTGTATACCAGTGATTCTTATTGAATCTCAATCGTAGTGATACACATATTCATAATATTGACGCCAAAAGATGCAAAGTTGATAATGATAGTGCAACATACTTGTGGCGATGCCGTTTAGAGCATATTGGCGTAAAGCGCCCGTATGCATGTGTAAGGAAGGAAGACGCTCCTCAGGTCGCTCCCGTGGCCGGCTAGGGGAGCGAACCCTTGCTGCCGCCAGCGCAGCCCCACCGCCCTCCTCCTCCCCTTGCCGCCACCAGCGGAGGTCGCCAAGCAAAGCCCGCCCGACCCAGTAGCGGGGCGCTTTTCTCCTCCCGTCGAACCTCTGATACGTCTCCAACGTATCTATAATTTTTGATTGTTCCATGCTATTATATTATCTGTTTTGGATGTTTTATGTGCATTAATATGCTTTTTATATTATTTTGAGACTAACCTATTAACCTAGAGCCCAGTGCAAATTCCTGTTTTTTTCCTGTTTTTGAGTTTTGCACAAAAGGAATACCAAACGGAGTCCAAATGGAATGAAACCTTCGCGATGATTTTTCTTGGACAAGAAGACAACCAGCATACTTGGAGATGAAGTCGGAAGAGCCACGAGGCGGCCACAATGACGTAGGGTGCGCCTAGGGGGTAGGGTGCGCCCCGCACCCTTGTGGGCACCTCGTGCACCTCCTGACCTAATTCTTGCGCCTATATATTCCCATATATCCCCAAACCAACAGAGGCACCCACGAAAATACTTTTCCACCGCCGCAACCTTCTGTACCCGTGAGATCTTGTAACATCCCAATTTTCAATTTGGATGTTATTTAGATCATCATATGTATTCATCATTTGTACATTTTTTAAATTTGTTTTATTTGAATTTTGATCCTAGAAACATTAAGCAACTCAAGGACCAAATGAGAGAGTTGGAGGTTTTCTCAATAATCCATTTTTGAATTTTCAAAATTGGCAAATTGGATCAAAGAGGTTTACTCAAAATATTTTTCCAATATTTCAAATAAATAAAATAATGAGAGAAGATAATATGACTTCTTCAAAAACAGTAAAGAAATGTTGGAAATTTATTTTTGAATAGATATAAATTTGATTTGATTTTATTTACGTGTTTATTTATTTCTTGGTACTAAAAATTTTATTTTATTTTTAGGCATTCAGGTCCAGAAAAATGTTCACCTAGCCCATTTAATTAGGAGGGAATTCTGTGAATTTTTCTGCAGTTTTTTAAAAATATTTTTGTTAGGTTTTCGTATTTTTTGTATTTTCAAAAAATGTTTAAAAAAACTTTGTTCGAGTCGACCGAACTAGGCCGCGCCCAGCCCAGCCAGCCCAGCGCGCCGACCGCCTTCGTTCCCATCGCCTCGACGCCGCGCCGGACTCCTCCAGGAGTCCGACCGCACCATGCCGCCGGCCGCTCCCTCCCCCACGCCACCGCGCCCCCCTTTGGCCTTTATAAGGTGAGGCCCGGCCCCCTCCTCCCCTCGTCAGCCGCCCCGCCGCCTCCCGCAGTCGTCGCCGACGCTGCTGCCCGCCGCCGCCTGTGCCGCTAGTCACCGCTGCCGCCGCCTAGCCGCTGCCGCCGTCTATCCGCTGCTAGCCGCTGCCGTCGCCGCCGCTGCCCCGCCGCCACCGCAACCACCGCCCGAAGCCGCTGTCGCCGAAGTTCGCCACCATTGACGAAAACCGTCGAGAATCGCCGGTAAAACCGCTGAGGCATCCTATTTTTTGGTTTTTCTTTTTAAAAACCCAGTCGGGTTTATTTAATGAACGTTCGTTCGTTTAGGATCTATAGTGAATAGATTCGTTAGATTAGTTTTTGTAGCGGAAGTTCGTCCGATAGATTTTTCTTTTTCTATTTATTTTCGGCCAAGGCCCATCCGTAATTATTTTCTTCGCAGATTGGTCCCTATTCTTCAAACGATCAGAACTTTTTGCTCGTTTATCCAAATCCAATGAAACCAACGCCAAATTCTTCATTATGATCCACTCTATCTAGATAACCAACTTAAACATGTTTTTGAAAGTTTAAAATTTTATTTCAAACAGATTTTATTTTGAACTTCTTTTGATCGTGCTTGATCTTCTCAAGTTCTTCTGTCAGGCCATTTCTGTTGACGCGAAGTATCTCATGACGTCCTTTAATATTCTGGAGTTGCGTTCGAAACTTCTGGATTTTCAATATCCTTGGTGTGAAACATGGTCCTACTGTCCTTCAGTTCCTGATGGATCTTCGGTATCTCAAGGTTTTGCCCCTCCAGCTTGGCTACTTTCAGCTTCTAGGTTCTGAGCTCTTTATGAAATGCTTCCTTGTCGAATAAGGCTTCCAGAGGGTCCATCCGAAAATTCTTGATGTAATACTTCAGATCCTGGTGATACACCAGCTGAGGTGAAAACTTCATCTTTTGCTCGTTCGTCAAGACTCAAGTTTTAGGCCGTCAAGAAAAACTCCAAGACAGGAGATATCAACTATGGAATGATAGCTCATGGTTGAGACATGGGCATAAACACGGCTATTCAATCCTTGTGATTCCAGAATAATGAGGTATGTGGGAAAAACATGCCTACCTGTGGTCAACGTCAACTGAAAACATCCCTGGCTAGGCATATACTTTGCTCCTGGCGAGCTTACTAACATAGGTGTTTTAAGTGCTGCAGTTGGCAACTTAAACTTGTCCACAAATCCCCTTGATATGTATGAATGCGATACACTAGTGTCAAAAAGAACAAGGGCTGTAAATGACTTAATAAAAAACTTACCAATAACTGCGTCAGGCTGCTCGTTAATTTCCTCCACGTTGACATGATTCACGTGTCCTCTGGTGAAGGGGTTGGGCTTCTTTCCTGAGCTTCCATTGCCATTTCCATTATTTGCCTCAGGACAGTCATTGGCACAGTGTCCGGTCTTCCCGCACTTGTAACAAGTAATGTGACTCAGATCCTTCTTGGCGGGGGTTGCTGGGTTGGAACGGCTCTGACTGTTGTTTCCTCCACTCCCATTACCATCTTTGGGCCACTGTTGTCGTGCAATTGTCATGGCAGATGTCCTAGCGAAAGGACTTAGTCGTGGATCCATCGCAACTAGGAAGCTTAAAGGGGTTAATCGGGACAAAGGACACGAGAGGTTTTATACTGGTTCGGCCCCTTGCGATGAATGTAAAGCCTAGTCCAGTTGATGTGGTATTGCTAGGTATCGATAACCAAGGAGCGAAATATGCTAGCTTGGCTCTCGATTTGTTGTTTCTTGCCCTAAGCCACCGCCTGGTCGTCCCCTTATATACAGGGATTGACACCCTGCGGCCTACAGAGTACCGGTCGGCTCATACAATGTGTCCGGCTCGGTGTCAACTCTTACATGCCTTATCTTACAAGTCTTATTCATTCATGGTGGTTTACACTTACGGGCCTTAAGCCGCCTCTGGGCTTGGGCCTACTACAATATTTATCATAAACTGTCACCTTGTATACTCTTCAGGCTTCCTTTTAAGTAACCTGCCATTGGGATTGGCCCGGCCCCTCCTGGGCGGGTAATACCTGGTAGTCATATCCCCAACATTAGGCCCCAAGTTGATTTGAACTTTGTTCTTGTCAATCTCCAACGCTTAGAAAAAATCCATCTATTACTGCTGTGAAAGCCTTGTAACCCGCCATGACGTCATCTCCGAATTTTTCAGAAAACCGCCACGACGTCATCTTTTAACGGATCCTTATCTTAAATGTCTTCTGAAAATCGAGGCGTCCATTTAGTTGGATAATCATTATTTTGGCCTTCCTCGATTTTCGCGCCTGCCTATTCACCTATCCCCTTATAAATAGGTACGACCGGCCTTCCTCAGTCTTCTCCTTCTTCCTCTCGCAACCCCTATGTCGCTCAAGCTCTGTCGCCGCTGCAGCGCTCACTGTCGTCCTCAACCTCGGTCGCTGCATCACCCTGAGCTAGTCCAGAGAACGGCGGCGATCCTCCGTAGTAGATCTGTGTTCGTAAGTCCTTGCTTTCCCATACCTTATATCTTCATTTAGGGTTTGCGAGTTCCTTCTGTGTTCTTCGCTGTTCATCATGGTTTCTTTGTAGTTTCTCCACCGCATCCTCCTTTGATCTAAAAGAAGTATAGAACTCATGCGGTAGTTGTTTTGCATCCATTCCAGATGCTAGCAGATCCCTTTTTCTCATACAAAGGTCTCCTTAGAACTGATGAACTCCCCTGTGCTGGTTTTTAGGTCTAGATTTATTTTTATTTTTTGAACCATCTTGATCCAAAATAATAGCAACAACTTGTGAAACTTGTTTATCTCAGTATTTATCCAATTCTGTCTCAGGCAACCTTCGAATATCTTTAGTCATGGCGGCTTATCGTGCCGGCTCATTTTTGCTTTATATATCATTAGCCCTTACTTAAGCCGCCATTACTCATCTGTACTATAATCATTAACCTGTAACTCCACCAATTAATTTGAACTGGCAATTCTTTTCAGCTTGTCCTTTTTCATTATGCCGTCAAAGACGCTAACAGTCTGCAATTGGGTCCCTTCCATAGTCATTGATGACACTTTGAAGGATTTTGTCACCATCAAATTTTTGCCAGAGAAAAACATTATGTCTTATCGTGCCCCTGACCCGGACGAAGAACGACCTCAGCTCAAAGATGGTGAAGTCATTATCTTTACTGATCATATGAACCGGGGTTTTTCACCACCCGACTCAAAATTGTTCAGAGATGTTCTACATTTTTTCAAGCTTCATCCTCAAGATCTTGGACCCAACTCCAAATCCAACATCCGCAATTTTCAAGTTCTCTGTGAGGTTTATCTTCAAGAAGAACCTACCATTGAACTCTTTAGAGAATATTTCTATCTGAACTGCCAGAATGAATGCACCAACAGCCCTAGCTTGGAACTTGGTGGAATTTCGATTCAGCACCGGCAGGGTGCTGTCTTTCCCTTAGTAGTCTTACCAAGCCATCCCAAGGATTGGAACCAAACTTGGTTTTATTGCAAAGACACATCGCCAGCTGATGAAAAACCACTGTTGGGTTATCGCGTGGAGCGTCTTGACTCTAAGTTTGTGCTACCTGACAAGCTGACTGCCGCTGAACGTAAGAAGCTCATACCATCCATCAAAAGGATTCAAGCCTTGTTGGGAAACGGCCTAACTCGAGTTGACCTGATCCGTTGTTGGATCGCATGGCGGGTCATCCCTCTGAGCCGCCGATCCAACTTGATGTATAAATATGGCGGAGGTCCAGATGACCCTCTGCGTCATAGTTCTGTACAACTGACTGAAGAGGCCATTGTTAAAATGTCAACCACCCTCGTAAAAAGTAAATACAAGGACTGCATTAAAGTTGGATTGAATCCTTTCTGCAAGCTTAACCCGGCTCCAGAGGTAAGTCCCCTTGGCTCCCTTTTTTGTTCACTAGTTAAGTACTTGTCTGACTTTTAACCTGTTATCTGCCTACAGGCCAAATCGGACTTTTGGAAGGCTAAATATGATCATGAAGCTGCCAAGAAGGCTAGAGCCGCCGCCATAGCTGCCAAGAAGACAACCCGGAAATCCAAGAAGTAAAGAACTGCTTCTGATATGTTCAAGATGGATGATATTTTTGAGTCGGAGGTAGCCCTTGACTCTCTTGGGCTGCTTTTTAACAATCTTATTGACACTGACTATTGCCAGGACGACACGAGGGCCAGCCAAGCAGTAGAAGAAGAGGTAACTATTTCCTCCGACTCAGCCCCTTTGACAAGACAGAAACCTCGACTGGTAACCTAGAAAGTAAGGTTTTCACACCCTTTGGCTTATTTGGATCCTCATTTTCTTTTGAAAAAGCTGGAACACGAGAGCCGCCGTCAGGCCCGGACCAACAACGATAATGAATTGCCCACCGGCTTACCAAAAACTCCTCGGAAACGCCAGAACGAGGTTTCTTTCACCTTTGACTTTTTCTTTTGTCAATGAATCTATTTCCTTACTCTCTTAACTGTAATTTTACTATTGCAGGAAGTTTCTCGCTCTTCTAGCGATTCTTCACAAACTCAATTTCCGGCTTTTAAGACTGCCCCTGGGTAAAGAAAATCATCTTTCTTCTGCATCTTTAAGACTACATCATTATACTAACTCATGAAATCCTTCTTTGCGGTCAAGCAAAGCCCAAGAAAGCCAAGGTGACTAAGCCGACGGAAGACCCAAAAGACCCTGCTCCTGAACCGGCAATACCAACCCCTGCTCCTAATCAATCTGAAGCACCAGAAGACCCTGCTGTCAACATTCAACCCGACCTTCCTGAGCTGGCAGCTGATGAAACCATTCTCAATCCATCCATCGTCGGGCCGTCCAGCTCAGCTAACCCGTCGGCGCCTCCTGACAATGACGTCCTAATCACTGGTAGCAGATTCGTTGAGCCGGGCAATCCAACTGTACTGGCCAGGCACTCTGCCAAACAAGAGGCTTTGGAAAGGCAGAAAGTGCGGTTTGACGTCTCTCACTATACTCACCTGAATGTTAGTGGTGTGCTGTCTGGATACCTCAGTCATGTGCATTCCAGCCGTGACTCTGAAATTGAGATGGTCAAATAGCTGCAATTGAAATATGAGGTATGTTCTCCGGCTTTCATTAGTTTACATATGCTCTGCCAGCCCCCAAGTCTCCGGATTATGATGAACCTGAATGATCTGTAGACTTGTGATATAGGTTGATGCTTTGTCTTAGATTTTCCCTAAGTCCATTGGATTAGCATAAATTTCACCTGTAGTCCCCAAGGGTCGGCTTAATTTATCATAAATGAGCCGGTACTTGATTTCATAACTATCTTGAATCAGTCCAAACAAATAGTGTGATCCTGCTCAAGATGAAAACTTTCTTAATATCATGCATTAGCCCCCAAGTGCCAAGCATTGTTACTTGTAAAACACTTGGGACTTTAATCATAGAAGAGCCATTTTGCATTTAAAAAATTACTTTGGCAGACATTAGCTCCCAAGTGCCGAGTGGTGTTGTGTTGCAAAGCACTTGGGACTTTAATCATGATTTCCTTTATTGAAATAAATTTTTAACACACCTATGCATGTCTGTAGACCGCCATAACTGAATTGAGTTCTCAATTGACTGATGTAAAGATCCGGCTGGCGGATCAAGAGACTGAGACAAGAAATGTTGACTCCAAACTCCAGTTGAGCCTCTCTGAAACTGAAAAACTGAAGACCAGTTTTGACACGGAGAAAAAATCCTGGGCCGATGAGAAAACCTTGCTGATACAGCGTGCTGAGACAGCCGAGGCGGCTCTCAAGGAGGTTACCACGGAGCTTACTGGCTTGAAAAACCGTGTGTCTCAGATGGTCTCCACAATCTTTGGTGAGTCATTTGTATTATTTACTTAAACTCTAGTTTTGCCAGAAATATAAGCCGTCTGCTTAACCCTTTAAAATACTCATAGGTCCACGGAGTGGCAATCTGAGCCAAAACGGCGTGACAAAACTCATGCCGGTTTACACCCTGGTGTAGCAACTGTACACTGGGCTAAAGGGGCGCTTGCTATTATCTCCCTAGCCAACCAAGGGCCAAACCTCTTGAGTGATGTTTTGAAGAAGTTATCTATTTTAGCCGCCATATTCCAAGAGGTCAAGTGGTCTTGTGCAAGAGCCAAAACCCTAATTTCTCTAAGCCGCTCCAAAGCCTGGGTGCCGGAACTAGACCCGGCGGATGTAGCCAAGGGGTATCCCCCCTTGAAGGAAGACGGGACTCCATTTGATCAAGACGATTTTGTCGCTTGTGTGAGGGGAGTTCGTCCGCAGGCTACTATCCTTGGTGATGAGACCAATGTTGATAAGTATGAGCCGGGTTTTGAAGTTGAGAATAAAAACATGGAGACACCGTCGTATAAAGTGACAGATCTCATCCCGCCGGTTCGCCAACACACCTTTGCCCCAGAAATTGACCCGTCTGGACTAATTAACGATGAAGCTGAGTTTGTTGATCTTCATGGCTTTGATTGGTCCAAGCCCAGTTTCCAACTATTGGAGGATGAAGAACCGGCGAGGGAGGAGTCGTAACCATCCAACTAATCCAGCTGAGACTTTAATGAACCGGCTCTTAGCATCTGCTTAGGAGACAGGACAGTTTTAACCTTTTTGGGCTCCCAAGGCCTTGTAATAGGCTAGCTTAAAAACCTACATGTTCTACCTATGCCATCGTGCATATCATACTGCGTATGACATTTTATCCATCATGTCAATATATGTTGTATATCCTTTATCATATCTACAGTGTTTAAACCTGTTCCTGTATGTAAAAGATGAGAAACTATCCTAGTGGTTTATTGCTGGACGGGTCAAAACACCCAATACATAACTATGAAATTACCATAGTGGAATAATCAGGACCAGATGTAAAGATAAACAAGGCTGAAAAAGCCTTTGATTAAAGAAAAACCCAGATAAGTCTGTTTATGAACGACAATGCCATACCTGTGTTCTTTGACTCTGGACTGCTGGCTTATGTGACCCGGACAGTAAGGGTGACAACCCAATCGTTTTATAAGTCAATACTCCATATGCCTGACGACTGTTATACATTAGCAACTTATTGTCAAAGAACCAAGACAGTTTAAATTGAAACCAACCTTATAGTCAGATTCGAGATAACAAAAAAACCAATAAAACAAAAGATTATCTTTCAAACAATGTAAATCAAGTATTAAGAAAAATTTGGAGGCTTGTGATTCGAATACGATCAGTAAACCAGACCAAAGGGGTTAAGCTAGGATTTGGATACGATCATGTAGCCCCTGGTGGCCTTGGCGTTGCGCCGATCAAGAGGGTACCGACAGCTATGTTCTCTTTGGTTCGAATACGACCTATGTGTGAACAGGAAGCCCCCAAATGACCTTGAGAGGTTTTTAAAGACCCTAATTCGAATACGATCCAAGTCGGACTCAAAAGGGGTTAAGCTATTATTCAGATACGATCAAGAAGCTCCCTAGTGAGTTTGGCTTTGCGCCGATCAAGAGGGTTACGATAGCTATGTTCTCTTTGGTTCGAATACGACCTGTGTTTGAACAGGAAGCCCCCCGGTGACCATGAAGTTTTAACGGCTAGATTCGAATACGATCATGAGCCGGACCGAGAGGGTTAAGCTAGATTCGAATATGATCAGCCCCCAACTAGTCGTTTAATAATTAAAATACTAAAGATATGTGATCATTGAATATGAAAAGGACAGAGGTCCTGCTTTATTACTTATCATAATATATACAACGTCAAAGTATGTACATTATGCGAGCAGGTGGCTGATACGTCTCCAATGTATCTATAATTTTTGATTGCTCCATGCTATATTATCTACTGTTTTGAATGTTTATGGGCTTTATTATACACTTTTATATAATTTTTGGGACTATCCTATTAACCCAGAGCCCAGTGCCAGTTTCTGTTTTTACCCTGTTTTAGGATTTCGAAGAAAAGGAAAATCAAATGGAGTCCAATTCACCTGAAACTTCACGGAACTCATTTTTGGAAGGAAAGAAGCCCAGAAGACTTGGAGTGCACATCAGGGGACCTGTAAGGAGGCCACGAGGCAGGGGGGCGCCCTCCACCCTCGTGGGCCCCTCGTGGCCCCCTTGACGTACTTCTTCCGCCTATATATCTCCATATACCCTAAAAACATCCGTGAGCACAATAGATCGGGAGTTCCGCCGCCAGAAGCCTCCGTAGCCACTGAAAACCAATCTAGACCCATTTCGGCACCCTGCCGGAGGGAGCAATCCTTCTCCGGTGGCCATCTTCATCATCCCGGTGCTCTCCATGACGAGGAGGGAGTAGTTCTCCCTCGGGGCTGAGGGTATGTACCAGTAGCTATGTGTTTGATCTCTCTCTCTCTCGTGTTCTTGAGGTGGTACGATCTTGATGTATCACGAGCTTTGCTATTATATTTGGATCCTATGATGTTTCTTCCCCCCTCTACTCTCTTGTAATGAATTGAGTTTCCCCTTTGAAGTTATATTATCGGATTGAGTCTTTAAAGATTTGAGAACACTTGATGTATGTCTTACCGTGCGTATCTGTGGTGACAATGGGATACTACATGATTCACTTGATGTATGTTTTGGTGATCAACTTGCGGGTTCCGCCCATGAACCTATGCATAGGGGTTGGCACACGTTTTCGTCGTGATTCTCGGGTAAAAACTTTGGGCACTCTTTGAGGTCCTTTGTGTTGGTTGAATAGATGAATCTGAGATTGTGTGATGCATATCGTATAATCATACCCACGGATACTTGAGGTGACATTGGAGTATCTAGGTGACATTAGGGTTTTGGTTGATTTGTGTCTTAAGGTGTTATTCTAGTACGAACTCTAGGGCTGTTTGTGACACTTAATAGGAATAGCCCAACGGATTGATTGGAAAGAATAACTTTGAGGTGTTTCGTACCCTACCATAATCTCTTCGTTTGTTCTCCGCTATTAGTGACTTTGGAGTGACTCTTTGTTGCATGTTGACGGATAGTTATGTGATCCAATTATGATATTATTGTTGAGGGAACTTACACTAGCGAAAGTATGAACCCTAGGCCTTATTTCCTATCATTGCAATACCGTTTACGCTCACTTTTATCATTAGTTACCTTGCTGTTTTTATATTTTCAGATTACAAAAACTATTATCTACTATCCATATTGCACTTGTATCACCATCTCTTCGCCGAACTAGTGCACCTATACAATTTACCATTGTATTGGGTGTGTTGGGGACACAAGAGACTCTTTGTTATTTGGTTGCAGGGTTGCTTGAGAGAGACCATCTTCATCCTACACCTCCTACGGATTGATAAACCTTAGGTCATCCACTTGAGGGAAATTTGCTGCTGTCCTACAAACCTCTGCACTTGGAGGCCCAACAATGTTTACAAGAAGAAGGTTGTGTAGTAGACATCAAGCTCTTTTCTGGCGCCGTTGCCAGGGAGGTGAGTGCTTGAAGGTATATCTTTAGATCTTGCAATCGAGTCTTTTAGTTTCTTGTTTTATCACTAGTTTAGTTTATAAAAGAAAACTATAAAAAAATGGAATTTAGTTTGTCTGATACGCTTCACCTTTTTAATATCTTTCCTGAGTATGATGGAAAGGATAATTGTGCTCAAGTGTTAGAAGAAGAAATCTATAAAATGTTTGGCACTAAATCTATGAATGATGAGCATGATTGCAATGTTGTTAGTATGAATTCTTTGAATATCCATGATACTAATGATGATTGCACTAGTTATGATGAAAATGTCTCCTATAAACATGTCAATTTTTGTGGAGTACATTGGGTTTGTAAGTACACACGAAATAGGGAAGATAGATATTGCAAGAGGCATAAGTACTTAGAAACTAAATTGTTGCAAGAAGAGCTAGATGAATGTGCTGAAAATTTAAATTATGTTGGCCATGCTTGTGAGCTTTGTAATGAACGTGGTCATTTAATTATCCAATGCAAATTGTTTCATGATCTAATCGTGTCCAAAAATTGTGATGACTTGATTTCCCTTGCACATTATAATGAACTTAGTTTGCTTATGGGCTACGAAGAAATGAAACATATAACTAAGGATATTCCAAAATTTGCCCTTGATAGAGTTCTTCATTTTGACCTAGAGGAAATTTATATGTATTGTGCGGTGAATTGTATTGAAAATCCTTATATTGCCAACTACATAAAGAAAAGAGAACAAATAGAAGATGAAGACAATACTAATGAAAGGGAAGAGACTTCCCAATATCCTCCTATTATTTCTTATGATGAATCAGGTAACGAGGAGGAGCCTCCTATTCAACCAATCTCATTAATAAGGAGCTCCAAAAAGAGGATTGAACCCACACATGATGTGGTGAAGAAGAAGAAAAGAAAAAGGAAGAGAGGTAAAAAGATATCTCTCCCAAATAATGATGCTCCTATTACTATTGTGCCTCATGAAAATATAATTGTGGAAGATAATGATACTTCTTATGATTTTGAAAATCTTTTTGGCACTTTCTTGGAAGAATATGATAATTTCTATACTATTGGTGCTATCCATACTATTAACGATGAGAGTGATTATGCTTATGATATGAACAGGCCCAAGCTTGGGGATGCCATGTTTGATGAAGATGATGTTTTTGAGAATATATTTGCTGCAATTAATGTTTGTCCCAAGCTTGGGGAAGCTACGATTAATGAAGATGATATTTTTAGTCTCCCAAGTTTTGATATGCAGCCTTATAATGATGATAGCATGCCTCCTACTTATGATGATTATTGTGATGATACTTATGCTATAAAAAGTAGTGATTGTATTTATAAAACTTTTCATGATTATGGTGACCCCTTCTCTGATCATTACTCTTTTAATGTGGAAACAATTTATAGTATTCGAGTTTCTTATGATACTCCCACTATTCTGAATGAGAAGAATTTTGCTTATGTGGAGAGTAATAAAATTTCTATGCTTATAGATCATGAAAAGAATGCTTTAGGTGCTGGTTATATTGTTGAATTCATTCATGATGCTACTGAAAATTATTATGAGGGAGGAATATATACTTGTAGGAATTGCAATAATATCAAGTTTCCTCTCTATATGCTTAAAATTTTGAAGTTATGCTTGTTTTACCTTCCTATGCAAGTTGGTTCTTGTTCCCACAAGTTTTTTGCTCACAAAATCCCGATGCATAGGAATTGGGTTAGAATTAAATGTGCTAGTCATATTCTTCAAGATGCTCTCTTTATGTTACAATTCTTACCTTTTATGTGAGCATCATTGAAATCATCATGCTTAGCTAGGGGCGTTAAACGATAGCGCTTGTTGGGAGGCAACCCAATTTTACTTTTATTCCATGATTTTTGATCCTTTTTAGTAATAAATAATTTATCTAGCCTCTTTTATTATTGAGTTTTTTATGTTTTAATTAGTTTTTGTGCCAAGTAGAACCGTTGGGAAGACTTGGGTGAAGTCTTTATGATCATACTGTAAAAAACAGAAACTTTGCCGCTCACGAGAATTGCTGCCATTTTTATTTGGAGAGTTCTATTTAGTTAATTATTTTTGCATATGATTAATAGATAAATTACTCAGGTCCAGCAATTTATTTTCGAATTTTATTAGTTCCATAAGTATACATTTGATTCAGATTACTACAGACTGTTCTGTTTTTGACAGATTCTGTTTTCATCATGTTGTTTGCTTATTTTGATGAATCTATGAGTAGTATCGGAGGGTATGAACCATAGATAAGTTGGAATACAGTAGATATTACACCAATATAAATAAAGAATGAGTTTATTACAGTACCTTGAAGTGGTGATTTATTTTCTTATACTAATGGAGCTCACGAGTTTTCTACTTTAAGTTTTGTGTTGTGAAGTTTTCATGTTTTGGGTAAGGATTCGATGGACTATGGAATAAGGAGTGGCAAGAGACTAAGCTTGGGGATGCCCAAGGCACCCCAAGGTAATATTCAAGGATAGCCAAGAGCCTAAGCTTGGGGATGCCCCGGAAGGCATCCCCTCTTTCGTCTTCATTCATCGGTAACTTTACTTAGAGCTATATTTTTATTCTCCACATGATATGTGTTTTGCTTGGAGCGTCAATTTATTTTGTTAGGATTTTCTTGATGTTATTTACAACAATGTTTTGCATCTTTTATTTCAATAAAAGTGGCATTGATAGCCTTTACTATGCCTATGTTACAAGTGTAGATGTTGCTGTTTGAAAACAGAAAGTTAACCGCTGTTGCAATAATTCCCTAGAAAAGTCAGAATGTGATAAATTGTTGAAACCTTTTTCATATTAAGATATGATAAATTTAATACAGTGGGAATTTTCTTTCATAATTTTTTGAGCTAGTGAAGTATGGATGTTGCTGCATTTTTTACAGACTGTCCTGTTTAGGCAGATTGCTGTTATGTTTGCATTGTTTGCATATGTTTGCTTATTTAATGACTCTATTTGAGGATAGGACTATTAAATATGCAGAGGCATTTAGTATTCAATGTTGATTAACAATTTTAGTGATTTTCTACATTAGAGTATGATAAGGTTTTTGCAATGGTTTATACTAACTTATCTCACGAGTCCTTGTTGAGTTTTGTGTGGATGAAGCTTTTGAGATTTAGGGAGACCGTGATATGAGAGGAATTAAGGAGACACAAAAGCTCAAGCTTGGGGATGGCCAAGGCATCCCAAGATAATATTTCAAGAAGTCTCAAGCATCTAAGCTTGGGGATGCCCCGGTTGGCATCCCACCTTTCTTCTTCAACAATTATCGGTTAGTTTCGGTTGATCCTAAATTTTTGCTTCTTCACATGATGTTTGCCATTCTTAGAATGTCATTTTATTTTGCTTTGCTTGCTGTTTGAATAAAGTACCAAGATCTGAAATTCTTAAATGTTAGAGTGTCTTCACATAGTTGCAAAATTATTCGACTACTCATTGATCTTCACTTATATCTTTCGGAGTAGTTTGTCATTTTCTCTAGTGCTTCACTTATATATTTTAGAGCATGGTGGTAGTTTTATTTTGAAGAAATAGATGAACTCTCATGCTTCACTTAGATTAATTTTTGAGAGTCTTAAACAGCATGGTAATTTTCTTAATCCCAATATGCTAGGCATCCAAGAGTAGTAAAAACTTTCATATAGAGTATTGAATACTAAGAGAAGTTTGATGCTTGATGATTGTTTTGAGATATGGAGGTAATAATATCAAAGTCGTGCTAGTTGAGTAGTTGTGAAATTGATAAATTCTTGTGTTGAAGTTTGCAAGTCCCGTAGCATGTATGTATGGTAAACGTTGTGTAACAAATTTGAAACATGAGGTGTTATTTGATTGTCTTCCTTATGAGTGGCGGTCGGGGACGAGCGATGGTCTTTTCCTACCAATCTATCCCCCTAGGAGCATGCGCGTAGTACCGAGGGTTTTGATGACTTGTAGATTTTTGCAGTAAGTATGTGAGTTCTTTATGACTAATGTTGAGTCCATGGATTATACGCACTCTCACCCTTCCATCCTTGCTAGCCTCTTCGGTACCGTGCATTGCCCTTTCTCACATTGAGAGTTGGTGCAAACTTCGGCGGTGCTTCCAAACCCCGTGATATGATACGCTCTTTCACACATAAACCTCCTTATATATTCCTCAAAACAGCTACCATACCTACCTATTATGGCATTTCCATAGCCATTCCGAGATATATTGCCATGCAACTTTCCATCATTCCGTTCATCATGACACATTCATCATTGTCATATTGCTTAGCATGATCATGTAGTTGACATAGTATTTGTGGCAAAGCCACCGTTCATAATTCTTTCATACATGTCACTCTTGATTCATTGCATATCCTGGTACACCGCTGGAGGCATTCATATAGAGTCATCTTTGTTCTAGTATCGAGTTGTAAATAAATAGAAGTGTGATGATCATCATTATTAGAGCATTGTCCCAAGTGAGGAATAAAAAAAGGCCATAAAAAAGAGAAGGCCCAAAAAAAGAGAGAAAGGCCATAAAAAAGAAAAGGCCCAAAAAATGAGAGAAAAAGAGAGAAGGGACAATGTTACTATCCTTTTACCACACTTGTGCTTCAAAGTGGCACCATGATCTTTATAGTAGAGAGTCTCTCATGTTATCACTTTCATATACTAGTGGGAATTTTTCATTATAGAACTTGGCTTGTATATTCCAACAATGGGCCTCCTCAAGTGCCCTAGGTCTTCGTGAGCAAGCAAGTTGGATGCACACCCACTAGTTTCTTTTGTTGATCTTTCATACATTTATAGCTCTAGTGCATCCGTTGCATGGCAATCCCTACTCCTTGCATTAACATCAATCGGTGGGCATTTCCATAGCCCATTGATTAGCCTCATTGATGTGAGACCTTCTCCTTTTTGTCTCCTCCACATAACCCCCCTCATTATACTCTATTCCACCCATAGTGTTATATCCATGGCTCGCGCTCATGTATTGCGTGAAAGTTTATGAGTTTGAGATTACTAAAGTATGAAATAATTGCTTGGCTTGTCATCAGGGTTGTGCATGATGAGAGCCTTCTTGTGTGACGAAAATGAAACATGACTAAACTATATGATTTTGTAGGGATGAACTTTCTTTGGCCATGTTATTTTGAGAAGACATGATTGCTTAGTTAGTATGCTTGAAGTATTATCATTTTTATGTCAATATGAACTTTTGTCTTGAATCTTTCGGATCTGAATATTCATACCACAATTAAGAAGAATTACATTGAAATTATGCCAACTAGCATTCCACATCAAAAATTCTTTCTTTTATCATTTACCTACTCGAGGACGAGCAGGAATTAAGCTTGGGGATGCTGATACGTCTCCAACGTATCTATAATTTTTGATTGCTCCATGCTATACTATCTACTGTTTTGAATGTTTATGGGCTATATTATACACTTTTATATCATTTTTGGGACTAACCATTAACCCAGAGCCCAGTGCCAGTTTCTGTTTTTACCCTATTTTAGGGTTTCGAAGAAAAGGAAAATTAAACGGAGTCCAATTGACCTGAAACTTCACGGAACTCATTTTTGGAAGGAAAGAAGCCCAGAAGACTTGGAGTGCATGTCGGGGGACCTGCGAGGAGGCCACGAGGTAGGGGGGCGCGCCCACCCCCCTATGCACGCCTCCACCCTCGTGGGCCCCTCGTGGCCCCCCTGACGTACTTCTTCCGCCTATATATCTCCATATACCCTAAAAAGATCTGTGAGCACAATAGATCGGGAATTCCACCGCCAGAAGCCTCCGTAGCCACCGAAAACCAATCTAGACCCGTTCCAGCACCCTACCGGAGGGGCAATCCTTCTCCGGTGGCCATCTTCATCATCCCGGTGCTCTCCATGACGAGGATGGAGTAGTTCTCCCTCAGGGCTGAGGGTATGTACCAGTAGCTATGTGTTTGATCTCTCTCTCTCTCTCGTGTTCTTGAGGGGGTACGATCTTGATGTATCGCGAGCTTTGCTATTATATTTGGATCCTATGATGTTTATTCCCCCCTCTACTCTCTTGTAATGAATTGAGTTTCCCCTTTGAAGTTATCTTATCAGACTGAGTCTTTAAAGATTTGAGAACACTTGATGTATGTCTTGCCATGCGTATCTGTGGTGACAATGGGATACCACGTGATACACTTGATGTATGTTTTGGTGATCAACTTGCGGGTTCCGCCCATGAACCTATGCATAGGGGTTGGCACACGTTTTCGTCGTGATTCTGCAGTAGAAACTTTGGGGCACTCTTTGAGGTCCTTTGTGTTGGTTGAATAGATGAATCTGAGATTGTGTGATGCATATCGTATAATCATACCAAGGATACTTGAGGTGACATTGGAGTATCTAGGTGACATTAGGGTTTTGGTTGATTTGTGTCTGAAGGTGTTATTCTAGTACGAACTCTAGGGCTGTTTGTGACACTTATAGGAATAGCCCAACAGATTGATTGGAAAGAATAACTTTGAGGTGGTTTCGTACCCTACCATAACCTCTTCGTTCGTTCTCCGCTATTAGTGACTTTGGAGTGACTCTTTATTGCATGTTGAGGGATAGTTATGTGATCCAATTATGATATTATTGTTGAGGGAACTTACACTAGCGAAAGTATGAACCCTAGGCCTTATTTCCTATCATTGCAATACCGTTTACGCTCACTTTTATCATTAGTTACCTTGCTGTTTTTATATTTTCAGATTACAAAAACTATTATCTACTATCCATATTGCACTTGTATCACCATCTCTTCGCCGAACTAGTGCACCTATACAATTTACCATTGCATTGGGTGTGTTGGGGACACAAGAGACTCTTTGTTATTTGGTTGCAGGGTTGCTTGAGAGAGACCATCTTCATCCTACGCCTCCTACGGATTGATAAACCTTAGGTCATCCACTTGAGGGAAATTTGCTACTGTCCTACAAACCTCTGCACTTGGAGGCCCAACAACGTCTACAAGAACAAGTTTGTGTAGTAGACATCAGTGGCTCAAGTGTAGTAAGGCCAAAGATGAGCAATATTCCACGGCCGGCAGGTCTCCTCCTCCGATTTACGCGAGTCTTTGTGCTCTCGAACATCGATAAGGCAATATGACCCGTTGTTTAAGTTCTTGCTGACCATAAAGGGTCCTTCCCAAGGTGGGGATAGCTTGTGCGCATCAGACTGATCCTAGATGATCCGGAGCACTAAGTCACCTTCTTGAAAGGTTCTGGACTTAACCGGCGGCTATGATAACATCACAGGTCCTGTTGGTAAATTGCTGATCGGGCCGCTGCCAAGTCTCGCTCCTCATCTAATAATTCAAGCGCATCCTGTCGAGCTTGCTCGTTATCAGCTTCAACGTAAGCCGCCACATGGGGCGAGTCATGATGGATGTCACTGGGCAGAACTGCCTTTGCTCCATAAACCATGAAGAAAGGCGTATAGCCCGTAGACCTGTTAGGGGTAGTATTGATACTCCATATCACAGAGGGTAATTCTTCCACCCAACAACCAGGCGTCCGTTGTAAATGGACCATAAGCCAGGGTTTTAGACCTTTCAGGATTCTTGGGACAGGTTGGTGCCATTGTCAGTAATAATGATGTGTGGAAAGCCAAAACGAAAGATCACCTTCTTCATAAATTGAACCGCCGTGGCCGCATCACGCTTACTGACCGGCTCTGCCTCAACCCATTTTGTGAACTTGTCCACTGCCAATAAAAGGTGCATCTTTTTATCTTTGGACCTTTTGAAAGGTCCAACCATTTCAAGCCCCCAGACTGCAAATGGCCAAGTGATTGGAATCATCCGCAATTCTTGAGCCAGCAAGTGCGCTCGTCATGCAAATTTTTGACACCCATCGCATCTACTGACCAGATCCTCTGCATCGGTGTGAGCCGTTAGCTAGTAAAAACCATGACGAAAAGCTTTGGCCACAAGAGACTTTGAGCCAGCATGATGGCCACAATCTCCTTCATGGATTTCACGAAGAATTTCTTGACCGTCTTCAGGAGAGACACAACGTTGAAACGCTCCGGTGACACTGCGATGATACAACTCACCATTGGAATTGTCATTGACTTAGACCGCCGGGTTATTTGTCGAGCCAAGGTCTCATCCTCTGGCAACTCACCCCGGTTCATATAAGCCAAATAGGGCACTGTCCAATCTGGAATGACATGAAGAGCCGCCACCAATTGTGCTTCTGGGTTTGGAACAGCCAAGTCCTCCTCTGTAGGCATCTTGACAGAAGGGTTATGCAGAACATCTAAAAAGGTGTTAGGCGGCACCGGCTTACGTTGAGATCCCAACCGGCTTAAAGCATCGGCTGCTTCATTCTTTCTGCGGTCAATGTGCTCCACCTGATAACCCTTGAAGTGTCCAGCAACAACGTCAACCTCACGGCGATAAGCTGCCATGAGAGGGTCCTTGGAATCCCACTTGCCTGATACTTGCCGAGCCATCAAATCTGAGTCGCCAAGGCACCGTACACGGCATAAACTCATCTCTCTAGCCAGTCGAAGACCATGGAGTAAGGCCTCGTACTCAGCTACGTTGTTAGTACAAGGAAACATCAATTGCAACACATAACAAAATTTGTCACCTCGAGGAGAAGTTAAAACAACTCCAGCCCCCGAGCCTTCCAATTGTCTGGACCCATCAAAAAGAATCGTCCAATATGTGTTGTCTGGCTTCTCTTCAGGTATCTGCAATTCCGTCCAATCGTTAATGAAGTCCACCAGTGCTTGAGATTTGATGGCAGTACGTGGCACATACTTTAAACCATGAGACCCAAGCTCAATGGCCCACTTGGCGACTCGTCCTGTGGCTTCTCTATTTTGAATAATATCTCCTAAAGGAGCATAACTAACCACAGTGATATGATGACCCTGAAAGTAATGCTTAAGCTTCTGGCTTGCCATGAACACCCCATAAACAAGCTTCTGCCAATGTGTATATCTCTATTTGGACTCAATGAGCACCTCACTGACGTAATAAACCGGCCGTTGAACCGGATGTTCCTTGCCAGCCTCCTTGCGCTCGACAACAATGGCCACACTGACAGCATGTGTGTTTGCAGCCACATATAACAGCAGTGGCTCCTTCTCAATGGGAGCAGCAGGAACCGGTGGCTCGGCGAGCTGTTTTTTCATATCTTCAAAGGCAGAGTTAGCAGCATCACTCCAGACAAACTATCTGTCTTCTTCATCATTTGATACAACGGCATAGCCTTATCGCCTAACCGGCTTAAAGCTGCGACACGACCCGCCAGCCGCTGAACGTCATTGATGCACGCCGGTTTAGCCAAAGACGTAATTGCCTTAATTTTCTCCGGGTTAGCCTCAATGCCTCTGTTAGACACCAAAAAACCAAAAGTTTGCCAGCTGGGACTCCAAAAACGCACTTGGCCGGGTTAAGCATCATCTTGTAGACCCGGAGATTATCAAAGGTTTCCTTTAGATCATCTACCAGAGTTTCCTTCTCTCTGGATTTCACCACTATATCATCCACATAAGCGTAAACATTACGCCCAATCTGATTATGAAGACAGTTCTGCACGCACCGCTGATAAGTCGCCTGGGCACTCTTAAGCCCAAAAGGCATAGACACATAGCAGAAGGCTCCAAACGAAGTAATGAAAGCCGTCTTCTCCTGGTCCTTAACTGCCATTTTGATCTGATGATAGCCGGAATAAGCATCCAAAAAACTCAAACACTCATAACCCACCGTAGCATCAATGATTTGATCAATACGAGGGAGAGCAAAAGGATCAGCCGGACAAGCCTTGTTTAAATCGGTGTAATCCACACACATACGCCAAGTGTCGTTCTTTTTGAGCACAAGCAGCGGGTTAGCCAACCACTCTGGGTGAAAAACATCAACAATAAACCCGGCCGCCAAGAGCCGGGCCACCTCTTATCCAATAGCCTTGCGCCTTTCCTCGTTGAACCGTCGAAGAAACTGCCTGACCGGCTTAAACTTGGGATCAATATTGAGAGTGTGCTCAGCGAGTTCTCTCGGTACACCCGGCATGTTAGAAGGCTTCGATGCAAAGATGTCCCGGTTCTCACATATGAACTCGATGAGCGCGCTTTCCTATTTGGGATCCAAGTTAGCACTGATAATGAATTGTTTGGATGAGTCGCCAGGCACCAAATCAATCATCTTGGTATCATCAGCTGACTTAAACTTCAGCGCCGGCTCATGCTCCGTGGTTGGCTTTTTCGAAGAGGTCATGTTTGCCGGGTCGACATTATCCTTGTAAAACTTCAATTCCTCTGTCGCACAAACAGACTCGGGGTAAGTAGCATCACCTTCTTCACATTCCAAAGCTGTCTTCCGACTTCCATGCACTGTGATGGTGCCTTTATGACCCGGCATCTTGAGCTGCAGATAAACATAACACGGCCATGCCATGAATTTTGCATAAGCCGGCCATCCAAACAGGGCGTGATATGGGCTTTTGATTTTGACCACTTCAAATGTTAACTTCTCCACCCTAGAATCATGCTCATCTCCAAAGGCTACTTCCAGCTCAATCTTACCAACTGGATATGCCGACTTGCCAGGCACTACTCCATGGAAAACGGTGTTGGATGTCTTAAGACTCTTGTCAGTCAACCCCATGCGATGGAATGTCTCATAATAGAGGATGTTGATGCTACTGCCTCCGTCCATGAGTACTTTAGTGAATTTATATCCACCAACCTGAGGGGCCACCACCAAGGCCAGGTGACCCGGATTATCAACCCAGGGAGGGTGATCTTCCCTACTCCACAAAATAGGCTGCTCATACCATCTCAAATAACATGGAACCGCCAGCTCAAAAGCGTTCACAGCTCTCTTATGAAGTTTCTGGTCCCTTTTGCATAAACTTGTGGTGAATACGTGATACTGACCACTGCTCAGCTGCTTTGGGATACTCTGTTACCCGGATTGCTTGCTGCTGCCTACCTTGGCTAGATTGCTGATTATAGCCGCCTTGATTGCCTTGAGGGCCCTGGCCATCAAAAACCACCACCTCCTGAGCCGTCACCCGGGCCATGAATACCGCCACCGCCTGAGCCGTTGCCCAGTCCATGATAACCGCCACCGCCTGAGCCGTTGCCAGGTCCATGATAACCGCCACCGCCTGAGCCGTTGCCAGGTCCATGATTACCGTCGAACATGTTAGAATTCTTGAAAGCATTCATGATCGTACAGTCTTTCCATAGATGGGTGGCCAGCTTCTCCCGGGTGTTGTGTCTTGGACAGGGTTCATTTAGCAACTGCTCGATGGTGGGACCTGATCTGCCTGACCGAGCAGGTGGCCTCCCCTTACACCGTTGATTGTTGCCCTGTGCGTTGGTGTTAGCCACAAACTCCAGACTACTGTCAGCCTTACATTTATTATTACATCCTTGATTTGCCGGGTTATGCTGATGACCTTTGCTGTTGTCGTTCTTCTTTCCCTTCCTTTTCTTCTCTTCATCAGACGTGGGATCCTTGGTACTATCAGAATCGGCGTATTTGACCAGAGCCGCCATCAGCTTGCCCATGTCATTGCAATCATGCTTGAGCCGCCCCAGCTTCTGTTTTAGAGGTTCGAAGCGGCAATTTTTCTCCAACATTAAGACCGCGGAGCCGGCATCCATCTTATCAGATGAATGTATTATCTCCTTCACTCGGCGCACCCAATGGGTCGTGGATTCACCTTTCTCTTGCTTGCAATTAGTCAAGTCCACAATCGACATGGGTTGCTTGCATGTATCTCTGAAGTTCTGAATAAACCGGGCCTTTAACTCTGCCCATGAGCTGATGGAATTGGACGGCAACCCCTTCAACCAAGTGCGAGATGTTCCATCCAACATCATGGTGAAGTACTTGGCCATCGCTGCGTCACTGACCTCCAACAACTCCATCGCCATCTCGTAACTTTCAATCCATGCCCCGGGTTGTAAGTCAGTTGTGTAATTAGGCAGCTTACGAGGCCCTTTAAAATCCTTTGGCAAGCGGTCATTATGCAGAGCCAGCACCAAGCAAGGGACACCTCCAGTCCTCGTGGTCACACCTGCTTCAACAGAGGTCATTGGATAAATCGGAAAATCTTGCTGAACCGCCTGCTCAACTGCCTGTTGAACTGCTCGCTCAGCCTCTTGGCGAATCCTCTCCTGGTCAACCAAGTTAAGGGCTCCATCACGCGCCGGGTCATGCCTACGCGGCTGGTTACGGCGTTGGGCGTTGCTTGACACGGCCGCTGAATCCATATGCCTGCTATAGCTTGGGCTCCGGCTTGGGCGAGGGGTTGAATTAATTCTGTCTCGACTATAAGAGTATGACTCCTGCTGTGCCAGAGCCGTCTGAAGAAGTTCTCTGACCCTTTGCGTTTCGATTGCAATCAGAGAGTCGCCTTCCATGGGGAGAGCCGCCAAATGCGTCGATGCAGCAATCAGATTCTCCAGAGGGCTTGGAAAATGACCCGGAGGGGTCGGTGTATAACGAGGTGGAGCAGTGTTCACACGAGGGGGTTCCATACCCCGCGGCTGACCCGGCGCCCGAGCCCCGGGTGTTGTAATCCGGTTTGCCTCCGGCGGGTTACTGGGACCGGGTCCAGGTGTGTGGAAGAGGTTCCTAGGATCGTAAGTGAGGGGCAGACGTGATTGAGTCTTCTGGTGCCTTCTCCTCGTGACCTCGTTTGATGCATTCAGATTCATCGAGAGCTGAAAAGCCTCTGATTGAAGCTGCTGAGCCCGAGCGTCGAAAGCCGCCGGCTCTGCAGCCATCCTAACGTCATCCGCTGCCAAGTTTTCCTTGGCCTGAGCTACCTCCCCACGTAACCATGCCATCTCCGCATCGTGCTGAGCCTTATCCACCGGTTCAACCATGGCAGTTAACAGGTCCGTCATCCTATCCATGAGATCCATCAGCACTTGAGCCGGTGGGCACGCGGGGTCTCCTTACCCGGCCGCTGCCGTCCCGGTGGTTATTGCTGCCACAACCGTAGAGTTTTGAGCAGTCTGCGTACCAGTCATGAAGATCCCCGCTCTGTTCGGCGGCTCAGAGTGGTCCGGAATACTGCTACCAACGGAACAGCCCCCAAGCCCGCCATCTTTTAGTTGATACAACAAATTCATTTCGCCTGTGGATGACTCATCGTCAAAACAGATGGCCGTCTCACCGCCATCCACAGATCCTTCAGAGAACTCCCCTCCATGGATGCAACCCACGAAGGCACGCCTCACGGCGGGCTGAGTCCGGGCGGGTCTCGCACGCTGAGCCGTCTCAATGAGGTTGGTGCAGATGTCCGGCTCATAGCCCGGCTCGCTGATCCGGCCGACGAAGACGTGGATTCTGCCGAAGGGGACCCGGTACCCGTACTCAATTGAGACGGCATCGGGGCCCCAGCCTGTGTCATCGATGTAGAGGTTGCCGCGACGACTCTTGGTCATCCGGCCCACAGTTTATCCCTTGAGCCCTTCGAAGCTTCCCTTCAAGAACTCAAATCCACTGTGCACTGGTCCCACAGTGGGCGCCAACTATCGTGGATTTGTCACGGCAGATGTCCTAGCGAAAGGACTTAGTCGTGGAGCCATCGCAACTAGGAAGCTTAAAGGGGTTAATCGGGACAAAGGACACAAGAGGTTTTATACTAGTTCGGCCCCTTGCGGTGAAGGTAAAGCCTAGTCCAGTTGATGTGGTATTGCTAGGTATCGATGACCAAGGAGCGAAATACGCTAGCTTGGCTCTCGATTTGTTGTTTCTTGCCCTAAGCCGCCGCCGTGTCATCCCCTTATATACACGGGTTGACGCCCTGCGTCCTACAGAGTCCCGGCCGGCTCATACAATGTGTCCGGCTCGGTGACAACTCTTACATGCCTTATCTTACAAGTCTTATTCATACATGGCAGTTTACACTTACGAGCCTTAAGCCGCCTCTAGGCTTGGGCCTACTACAAGCTTTATCATAAACCGTCACCTTGTATACTCTTCGGGCTACCTTTTAAGTAACCCGCCATTGGGATTGGCCCGGCCCCTCCTGGGTAGGTAATACCTGGTAGTTATATCCCCAACAACTATGGTTGTGTGAATTTCCTCCATTGTGAGAATGGCCTCCATGGTTATGTCCTCCATGGGTTTGAGTGTGTCCTCCTGAGTATGGGGAATAGCGGGGCTTCTGCTGGGCTACAGAGTTATACTTTCCCTGTCCATACTTCTGCTTGCGGTTCTCTATGTGCTCCTGCTTGCCTTCAATCATGAGGGCCCTGTCTACCAACTCCTGATAGTTGGTGGATGTTGCCACCATCAACTGCATACTCAGCTCATCATTCAGTCCCTCAAGAAACTTGTCCTGCTTTGCAGCATCTGTGGCCACATCATCTGGGGTGTAGCGTGATAACTTACTGAACTCATCCACGTACTGTGCCATAGTACGATTCCCTTGGCGTAAGTTGCGGAATTCATGCTTCTTCATACTCATGGCTCCAGTTGAGACATGTGCGGTGTGGAAGGCCCGCTGAAACTGATCCCATGTAACATTGGCCACTGGGAAAGTGGTGGTGTAGTTCTCCCACCATGAGGCTGCGGGTCCATCAAGCTAATGTGTGGCAAAGCGCACCTTCTCTACATCCGTGCATCCAGCAGTTGTTAGCTCTCTTATGATCTTGCGGAGCCAATCATCAGCAACAATTCGATCAGTGCTGCTAGAGAACACCGGCGGATTTAACCTTAGGACACAGGCTAGGTTGTCAACTGGGGGTGGTGGCGGTGGGTTGTTGTTGTTGCCTTGGTTCTAGATGAGTAACTGCATCAAGGTATTCTGCTGTTGGATCAACTGGGTGAGGTCCGGCGGGAAAACAAATCCGGGGTCACATCTCGTAGGCATCTGATAGGTTAGAGGGGTGAGAATAGAATAGAATAGGGTCTAAAGAGATATTTGACTACCCATATGCACATGAGATAAACATATTCAATCCACACCACTCAATTCAAACAAGATTCATACAATTGATCTAAGCTACTATTACAAGATCTCGCGAACAATTTCTAACTACTTGGAAGAATTCTAATAGTAATATGGTGGTCGACTAAAAATTTTGATCGGTCAAATACTCCATAATATCTGCTCCAACTTCGTCTTCAAAATCATCACTGTCCTTGTCATCTCTATCTTCTTCAGCATCACTGTCGGTGTCGGTGTCATCAAGTATGATGTAGTCTTCAGAAAGAATGTCTACTTCAGGTTCCGGTTTCACTACAAATATTCCTATCTTCTTCCTCAGGTCTTCATTCTTCTCCAGTAGCACAGCAATTTCCTCTTCGTATCCATCGCGAGTAGCCTTGAGCTCCTCTTCTAGCTCCATATTCCGGGTCATTGCCTTCTTCGGATCTATCATGATAGCGCACATCTGATTCTCATATCGACGAATGTGCTGGTTCATCTCCTGTATGTAGGCTGCAATAGATCCATCCTTCCTGGTGCAAATCATCTCCCATTGCTCATCCCGACGTCCACATATCTGATAGATGGTGTCTTTGAGATCCTTGTTGTACACCACGCCTATGCGTCCAATGGTAATGTGGGCGGCCATGCTCTTTCCTAAGCTCCAGGTTGGTGCATCAAAGGAAAACTCGATGGGTTTTATTTAACGAACGTTCGTTTGTTTAGGATCTATAGCGAACAAATTTGTTATATTAGTTTTTGTAGCGGACTTTCGTCCGATAGATTTTTCTTTTTCTATTTATTTTTGGCCAGGAACCCATCCTTAATTATTTTCTTCGCAGATTAGTCCCTGTTCTTGAAACGATCACAACTTTTTTCTCCTTCATCCAAATCCAATGAAACCAATGCCAAATTCTTTGTTATGATCCCCTCTATCCAGATAACCAACTTAAACATGTTTTTGAAAGTTTATAATTTGATTTCAAATAGATTTGATTTTGAACTTCTTTTGATCGTAACTTGAGTTTTGTAATTCCGATTTAGTTGATTTTTTTGTAAATCGAAGTTCTCGACCTAAACTTTCTATTAATATCTTTTTCTTTGGTTTTATTTGCATCTTCATGCTTGAGTGCTTATGTATGCTATTGTTTGTCTATGATAGATTTTCCAGAGTGCGAAGCTTGCTACTACGAATTTCTAGGGTTTTCAGATCGCCGGCAAGGCAAGTTACACTTTAATCGTACCCTTTTATTACCCAGTTTTTATGCATTAGTTACATCGTCAAACATTGCATGAGTAGGACTGGGAACATGTCGTTATTGCTATGTAGTTGATGAGGTAGGAACCTAATACTTTTTATCACCCCGAGAATATACGGTATGCTCATATTGCTTAGCCATGCTTGTAGACGGGGATTGGTATGTGAGAATCTTGAAAGTTGTGAGAGTAATATTAACTAAGGGAAACTTATGGTGGCTACTTTAATACACATCTGGGTGGACTGGTTGTGGGCACCTAGGGAATCCAGTGTTGTCCTAGGAGATCTCGGGGTACCCGTGTGATCATCCTATGGAATGCCACCCAGGCTCAAAGGGATCGAAAGATTATTCATGCTTAGAAACTTTCGTGTGCAGCCACAAGCCATTATGGGCTCTGGCATAGTTAAGTAAGTTGTGGGAAACCTTTCCATGATGGGCTAGCAGATGTAGGGGAATTGTAGGTGTGCCGGCCTATCTATCAGTTAAGGGGACCTCTCCAGAAAGACAATGTCTCGATCTTCCGATCATGGATGAGGTCGAGTCTTGTGGGGAAAAGTGTGCAAACCTCTGCAGAGTGTACAGACTAATCATGATTAGCCGTGTCCCCGGTTATGGACATATTGAGTATATGGTATTTGTGTTATTGGTTGATCTCATCACTTTACTTAATAAATTGGTTGGGTTGTTAATATTATTGATACTTGATAATTTTGGGATTGAGTTGGGGATTACCTTCTCAATATTGGCATAAACTTGGTAATAAATAAAACCTATTCCTTTGTTGTAGGGAAAAAATAGCTTTATGCAAATGTTAAACTTAGAGCCTCCACCAGCCAAATATGCATGTAGTGATAGTCATTATTCATCATTTCTCTATAGTGTGATCTTGCCAGCATATTCCATGTGCTGACCTACACGGCTGCAACGTGGAGTTGTCTTGCACTCAGTTTTTCTGTGGAGTTGGATGGACTCATTTACCTTTGAAGCTTTTGCAGTTATTTTATTAGATGGCCTTGAGCCATATTATTGTAACAATTACTCTTTATGAGGACCTTGATGTAATAAGTGTGTGATTGAACTCTGTTATAATTCCTCGAGTACTGTGTGTGTCAGCATACCGATCCAAGAATGACACTTCAGCACAGAGACTTCGATCCATTGGGATCGGGTCGCTACAGATCTCATCTAGGGACCTTTTTCGGCACCCTGCCGGAGGGGGATTCAATCACAGAGGGCTTCTACATCAACTCTATTGCCCATCCGTTGAAGTGCGAGTAGTTTACCTCAGACCTATGGGTCCATGGCTAGTAGCTAGATGGCTTCTTCTCTCTCTTTGATTCTCAATACCATGTTCTCCTCGATGTTCTTGGAGATCTATTCGATGTAATACTTCATTGCGATTTGTTTGCCGAGATCTATGAATTGTGGATTTATGATCAGCTTATCTATGAATATTATTTGAATCTTCTCTAAATTCTTATATGCATGATTTGATATCTTTGTAATTCTCTTTGAACTATCGGTTTGGTTTGACCAACTAGATTGCTTTTTCTTGCAATGAGAGAAGTGCTTAGCTTTGGGTTCAATCTTGCGGTGTCCTTTCCCAGTGACAGTAGGGGCAGCAAGGCACGTATTGTGTCGTTTCCATTGAGGATAAAAAGATGGGGTTTTCATCATATTGCTTGAGTTCATTCCTCTACATCATGCCATCTTGCTTAATGCGTCACTCCGTTCTTCATGAACTTAATACTCTAGATGCATGCTGGATAGTGGTCGATGTGTGTAGTAATAGTAGTAGATGCATAATCGTTTCGGTCTACTTGACACCGATGTGATGCCTATATTCATGATCATTGCCTTAGATATCGTCATAACTTTGCGCTTTTCTATCAATTGCTCGACAGTAATTTGTTCACCCAATGTATTATTTGCTATCATGAGAGAAGTCTCTAGTGAAACCTATGGCCCCGGTCTATTTTCTATCATATAAGTTTCCGATCTATAATATTAGTTTCCCATTTACTCTTTTTGCAATCTTTTACTTTCCGATCTATAAACCAAAAATACCAAAAATATTTACTTTATCGTTTATCTACCTCTACCAGATCTCACTTTTGCAAGTAACCATGAAGGGATTGACAACCCCTTTATCGCGTTGGGTGCAAGTTGATTGATTGTTTGTGCAGGTATTCCGTGACTTGTGCGTTGTCTCGTACTGGATTGATACCTTGGTTCTCAGGCTAAGGGAAATACTTATCTCTACTTTGCGGCATCACCCTTTCCTCTTCAAGGGAAAAACCAACGCAAGCTCAAGAAGTAGCAGGAAGAATTTCTGCCGCCGTTGCCGGGGAGATCTACGCCAAGTCAAGACATACCAAGTACCCATCATAAACTCTCATCTCTTGCGTTACATTATTCGCCATTCGCCTCTCGGTTTCCTCTCCCCCACTCCTAAAATGATTTTCGAAAATATTTGCCTTTTTCTTCGCCTTCTTTCCATTCAATCTTTTGTTTGCTTATGTTACCATGTGCCTTCTTTTTGCTTGCATCTTCGGTTGCTAAAAGTTTATGGATCCTCATGTTGGGGAACATAGTAATTC
Source organism: Triticum urartu (assembly GCF_003073215.2). Taxonomy (NCBI): domain Eukaryota; kingdom Viridiplantae; phylum Streptophyta; class Magnoliopsida; order Poales; family Poaceae; genus Triticum; species Triticum urartu. Next base: position 154,003,279 of record NC_053022.1, on the reverse strand, counting down.
AAAAAATTTCCTACGATCACGCAAGATCTATCTAGGAGAAGCATAGCAACGAGACGGGAGAGTGTGTCCACGTACCCTTGTAGGATCGAAAGTATGTCTAGAGGGTGGGTGATTAGACTACTTGACCAAATAAAAATCTAGCCTTTTCCCAATTTTAGTTGTTGGCAGATTTTAGCTATCTTAGCACAAGTCAAGCAATCTCCACACAATTCAAGCAAGCATGCAAAAGAGTATATGAGCAGCGGAAAGTAAAGCATGCAATTTGCAAGAATGTAAAGGGAAGGGTCTAGAGGATTCAAACGCAATTGGAGACACGGATGTTTTTGTCGTGGTTCCGATAGGTGGTGCTATCGTACATCCACGTTGATGGAGACTTCAACCCACGGAGGGTAACGGTTGCGCGTGTCCACGGGGGGCTCCACCCACGAAGGGTCCACGAAGAAGCAACCTTGTCTATTCCATCACGGCCGTCGCCCACGAAGGAATTGCCTCACTAGCGGTAGATCTTCACGAAGTAGGCGATCTCCTTGCCCTTACAAACTCCTTGGTTCAACTCCACAATCTTGTCGGAGGCTCCCAAGTGACACCTAGCTAATCTAGGAGACACCACTCTCCAAGATGTAATAAATGGTGTGTTGATGATGAACTCCTTGCTCTTGTGCTTCAAATCATAGTCTCCCCAACACTCAACTCTCTCTCACAGGATTTGGATTTGGTGGAAAGAAGGTTTGAGTGGAAAGCAACTTGGGGAAGGCTAGAGATCAAGATTCATATGGTTGGAATGGAATATCTTGACCTCAACACAAGTGTAGGTGGTTCTCTCTCAGAAAATGTGTATTGGAAGTGTAGGTATGTTCTGATGGCTCTCTCCACGAATGAAGAGTGGGTTGAGGGGTATATATAGCCTCCACACAAAATCTAACCGTTACACACAATTTGCCAAACTCGGTGGGACCGAATGGTTAAACTCGGTCGGACCGATTCAACAAACCTAGTGACTGTTAGGATTTTCGGTGGGACTGAGATGCAACTCGGTAGGACCGATATGGTTAGGGTTAGGGCATAACGTAATCTCGGTGTGTCCGATTACACAAACTCAGTGGGACCGATTTTGGTAATAAGCTAACAAAGAGTTGGTCAGGTAAACTCGGTGGGACCGATTCGCTCATCTCGGTGAGACAAAAAATGTTACAAAAGGGAAACAGAGAGTTTACATTGCAATCTCGGTGGGACCGATCGCTCATCTTGGTAAGACCGAAACGTTACGATGGGAAACAGAGAGATTACAATCCCATCTCGGTGAGACCGAGATCCCTATCGGTGAGACCGATTTGCCTTGGGTTTGTGGCAGTGGCTATGACATTTGAAACTCGGTGGCGCCGGATAGAAAGAATCGGTGGGGCCGAGTTTGACTTTTGGTTTAGGTCATATGTGTATGTGGGAAGGTAGTTGAGGATTTTGGAGCATATCACTAAGCATTTGGAGCAAGCAAGCCATTAAGCAACACCTCATCCCTCCTTGATAGTATTGGCTTTTCCTATAGACTCAATGTGATCTTGGATCACTAAAATATAAAATGTAGAGTCTTGAGCTTCAAGCTTGAGCCAAACTTTTTGTCCTTAGAATTTTGAGGGATCCCTTTCCTCATCCATGCCATGCCATTCATTGAGCTTTTCCTGAAATATTAATCTTGGAATAATGTTAGCTCAATGAGCTATATGTTGTTAGGAATTACCAAAACCACCCAGGGATAGTTGCACTTTCAATCTCCCCCTTTTTGGTAATTGATGACAACATATAGATCAAAGCTTCAACAAATGATAATAAGAGTGAAAGATATTTTCTCTTTGAGAAGTATGTGAAAAGCAAGAGCTCCCCCTAAATTTGTGCATATCTTAAGATTTGCTTTGGACTGCAAATGCACAATGAGTTAGGATCATGGGTTACTCTTCCATGTCACATACATCTTGGTGGAGCGCTCAAAATAATAAAGATTGAATACATGCACGCATCACCAAGCAAAGTGAATGATCATATAAGGATAAGTAAGATAATATCATCTAACAAGCATAAGTGTAGCTTATGATCAACCACATGATCATCAATGTCTCACAGATAATAGCATAGTATCTCAAGCAATCAAAAGACAAACAAAGTTCAACCACCAAAGCAAGAGAGAATAAAAAGCAACGCTCTCTCTCGAAGCCTATGATCTATACATGTTTCTCCCCCTTTGACAACAAGTTACCAAAAAGTTCATAGAAAATGCATAGCACTAAAACGTCTCTCAAGCTTGGTCTTCAGGTGGTGGCGTAGAGATGGCTCCTTGGACGAAGACTTCAGTTGATGTGGATGGAGCTGAAGGAGTTGGTGTTGGAGCTGGTTGCGCTGAAGCTGTAGCTGGTGCAGATGACGTGGCTCTGGTGTCTGGAACAGGCACTGTAGCAGACCTCTGAGCTCTAGGCACTCTGGCAAATGCATCAGTGGTTGTCTTGCCCTTCCTCTCCCGCATATCATCTTGAAGTTGCTCTACAGCAGACTGAATCTCAGTTACCTTCACATCCAAGTCATAGAATTTTTGCTCCATGATTCTTTCCAAGCTCTCCTGGTTTTGAGTCAGGGTGGCCAGTCCCTTCTCAATCCTCAGAGTGGATGCAATCAGGTAGCCAAGCTGATCTTGCTTGCTCTTCAGGAGATACTGAGATGCTTCTTCAGTAGTTGGCATCCTTGCATCCTTTTCAGCTTTTGCCTTCTCCTTCTTGGCTTGTGCGTGCACAGAAGATGGTTCATCCTCATTCATAACCACAATGTTGTCCTCGAAGTCTGGATAGATATGCATGTGCTCCTTGTCCAGCAGATATGTACCAGTGCCCATCTTGGAGTTGATTAGCTCCTAGATCTGTGGGGCATACCCACAACTCCTTTCTGATCTACAGCTGTCCTCTTGATAGTTTCAACTATTAGGCTCATGACTTTGAACTTCTGTGGGACATCAAAGATGTGAAGCAAGTTAATTGCATGGCCTCTAATCATCTTGTGATCACATGACTTTGGCAAGAGAGTGTGCCTGAGGATCCAGTTGACGGTTGGCAAGCCTGACAGAAGGTAATGTACAGATCCAAACTTATGTGTCTCAAGAGCAGCATCTGGGATCTCCTTGTACATGTGTGCCATTGTGTTGTGATCCTTCTTCCTGTTGGCATAGACATCCAAGTCATCTTCACTCTCTTTTGGGGCATTGATCAACTTCGCCCATTCAGCAACCGTGGACTGGTACCTCGTACCTTTAGACATCCAGACAATCCTTCCATTTGGGTAGAAATGAGCTGTGGAGTAGAACTGCATGATGACCTCATCATTCCATTTTGTGAGCTTCTGAGCCACAAACTCATCGACTCCACAAGCCTTGAAACTATCATGTACACCTGGATAGTGATCCTCATTATCCTTGATGTAGTCCCAGTCGACCCATCTCATGTCACACACTATGGGATTCTTGTCAAGAAGCACTGTCTCATAGAAGTCCTGTTGTTCCTTTGTGTGGAACCTGTAATCAACAGCAGTCCTTCTCCTGGTGGCATATGGATCTGACTCTCTCCATAGCCTCAGAGCTGAGTCCTTCCTTATCTTCATGTTCTCAGCTACTGGATGAGCATCATTGTGATCTGGGATTTTGGGTTTGAGCTTCCTCAGGACTTGTCCTTCATCATCTTTATCAGCAGCAACTTCAGGCACTAGGGCCTTGTTCTTCTCAGCAGCTGGTATACTCCTGGTATTCCTCTTAGGTGCACTCTTGGGCTTGGAGGCTACTTTGGGTGCTTCTTTGGGCTTTGATGTTGCAGCCCCTGACTTTATAGCATCACCCATCAGCTTTTGTGCCTTGGGTGCTGGTCCAGCAAACTATTCTTCCTCTTCCTCTTCAGAATCTCTCATGATTGAGGATCTCCCAAGCACTCTAGCAGTGGTCTTTTTGATCCTCTCCTTCCTCTTCTTCCCTTCTGCAGCAGCCACTTTGGGTTCAGATCCCAAAGGGACTTGAGTAGATGCTCTGGCCTTAGACATTGGAATTCTCTTTGCAGGAACCTTTTGCTTCATGCCTGGCTTGGTGGCAGCATTAGTGCTATATTCCTTCTTAACCACTTTCTTCTTGGAAGTGCCTCATCCTCAATTGACACATAGTCTTCATCCTCAGATTCAGAGGTCTTCTTCTTTCTGGCCCTAGTGGCAGCTTTGGGTAAGTTTCTTGGGGTGCTCCTGCTACCATCATCTAAACTTCTAGAGGGACTAGTGCCCTCACTCAGGTGAACCTGCTCCTCTGACCTGTTCTGGCTGTCACTCTGATCAGACATATTGCAAACACTGACAGCAGACCCTGTGAATAGATATAGATGAGATAGAGTGGATGAGCATCACAAAATGCAGAGGTTTTTGCAAAAGAATGAGTCAAAAACTTAGTTTTAGTTTTCCACAGAAAGCATTTCGGATCAACCGATTTGTAAACTCGGTGATACCGAAGCAGCTGTTGGAACCTAAACTAGTGAACTCGGTCAGACCGAGTCACAGTTCGGTGGCACCGAGACTGCTAGGGTTTCACAAAGTCCTGAACTCGGTCACACCGATTTGCAATTCTCGGTCAGACCGAAAATTACATGTGCAATGGCCTGATCCGAATCGGTGGTACCGAGTTCCACAACTCGGTGGGTCCGAGATGGTTTCGGCGGAAACCTAACCCTAAATTTTCAATTCATGACTAAACTACGGAGTGTTTTGACTGGATAAGAATGATCTCAATCGTGGCAAGATACATGGCGAACACAATGTGCTAGGAATCAGATAGGGATAGCACAGTGATCGAGTTCATACCCTAGTTCGGCGATGAACTCGCTACAGCGGCAACGGCGGGGATGATTCCCGTTGACGGCGGCGGAGACCAGCAGCAGGAGGCGGCTGGCGACGAGGAAGACGATCCGGAGACCGTGGAGGCAGAGCGGGCTAAGCGTGGGTCGAGGAGGTTCAGAAAGTTTTCCAAAATTTGACCCGTGGGTATATATAGCCCGACCCTGTCGGTGTGACCGAGTGGAACAACTCGGTGGCACCGAGATTTATAACTGCAATTAGTTACTGAAACTCGGTGTGACCGAAAGGTTCAAATCGGTTGCACCGAGATTGAAAACCTAGATCGACTTAGTGATCTCGGTATGACCGAAATGGATGAATCGGTCAGACCGAAACACACAAAGAAGTTTTGGAAGTTTAAGTCTATGACGAATCGGGGACTCCGAGTGCTCCTCACACAGAGTGGTTCGAATCTGACTTGATCAAATTTTTTGATGTAGCATGAATAGAGTTTGAGACGAGAAAAGCATAGATATCTAGAGAGGGTTCTTAGGCATTCTTGTCCATCCACTTGGCAAAAGAAAAGAAAACCAATCAATCAAAACAACAAGTGGATGTCCTCGAATGAGTAAAATATGCAATCAACATGCTCACACAATAAAATGGAAATTTAAATATGTGGTAAAGCATGCACAACCAATTCTAGCATCTATCAAACAATTTGCGATGACTAGGTCATCTATATATGAGTATATTGACTTAGGAGTCAAATGAGAACATTTGATCATAGGTCATACTCATCGTTTAAGCACAAGTGGGGTTACCACTTTTACATAAAGCATTGTTGTGTTCACACCATTAGAGTTGATTTAGCTCAATTCTTAGAGTAAAGCTCCCCCTAGATGTGATATCCCCCCTAAGAGGGATGAACTAACCTTGGGTTTTGTCGATGATGACTTCATGTAGATGTTGAAGATGTGGATGCTCAATGTTGATGTAGATCATTTGAAGCTATCCATTGGAGTGAGTTGCACTTTCAATACCTACACGGGTTAGTCCCACAAGGAACAAACAAGGAAATCCATAGACATAAAGTGATGCACACACAAGATGATGTCTATGAAAGCTTTTAGGTTACCTTGTCCCTTGTCTTACCAACAAGAGGGTTTGTGACTCCTTGAACTAGTGCAAGATGTGGAAGTTGATTGCACTTGTTCTTGCCAAGATGATAAGAGTGAAGTATGTTGGCGGAGTCACCCTCAAGAACTCTCTAGTTCTTCTTCTTCGGGATCCACACCATCTTGATGGGAATCCTCGGTGTTGTAGTTGTACTTGATGAAGTGGAACTTGAAGTAGTCTTGGGAACCCACTTGACCAAGGCCTTAGGAGCTTCTTCAAATGCATCAATTTCCTCTTGAAGCTTGTCCTTGCCTTTTTGCTTGTGGTCTTGTGGTGGAAGATCATCTTGAGCTTGTGTCCCTTTGAAAGAAGTAGGATCATACTTCTCTTGTTCAGGAACAAACTTTGTCTTGGGGTATTGATCTTCTTCCCACTCAACTCCATTGGCATTGAACTTTCGTTCAAAACCAACACCTTGATTCTTCCGGTGCCTTCCTTGCTAGCGTACAATTTCCTGTAATTGCTTACTTCCCGCAAGGCTCTTGTAAACACATTTCTCTATAATTCCCTTCAATAAGCTATTTTCTTGCTCAAGTGTAACTTGGCTAAGAGAATCATTAGTGGAATCAAGAGAACTACTAGAAGCAACAATATTGGATTTAGCATGATTATTGTTACTACTAGAGGAAGAATCTTTCTTGTTCTTGTTACTAGAGTTGACTTGAGGCATGTAAGTGGATAAGAGTAAACGCTTGGCAATGTAAGAAGAACTTTTCTTACGAAGATCATCATTGATTGCTTTTAAGAACTCATGCTCTTGCTCAAGGTTGAGCTTTTCAAAGCGTAATTTCTCATGAGTCCTTAAAAGTTCTCGATGATCTCCTAAGATAGTTTCATGAGCTAACTTAAGAGTGTTTAGTTCTTTAGTTAGAGACTCAATCTTGTCCTTATCATTGTCATTCGTTTTATCTTGATTAGCATGATTAATTGATGTTTCATCACAGTATTCATCACTAGAGTTGTCAACAAGTAAATCATCATCACCTAAGAAGTCATCTTCATCACTATTGAAATCAACATACTCGGGGTGTGATACCTTTGGGCCTTTAGCCATGAAGCATGTTCCAACTCCTTCATTTGGTGAGTCAAATATGTCATAGGAGTTGGTTGTCACAAGTGCTAGACCGGCAACACCTTCATCTTGAGTATATTCGGAGTCGGAGTGATAGCTTCTCTCGGAGTGGTTGTCGGAGTCGGAGCCGGATACCCATTCACCAACATGAGCTTGATGTCTTCGTTTTGTGTAGCTCCTTGATGACTTGTCCTTTCTTTCCAAATCCTTGCTTCTCCGTGAGGGTCTTCGTTCATAACCATCATCTCTACTCCTTTCTCTAGATGGTGATTCTTCTCTTCTACTTCTTCTCTTGGGAGAATCTTCTCTTCTCTTGTAGGGGCCGTACACTCATTAGAATAGTGTCCGGGCCTTCCACAATTGTAGCAGTTTCGCTCTCGACTAGAAGATCTTTTGTCATTGTAGGACCTTGACTTGGAGCTTCTCTCTTTGCTTCTACTCTTGTAGAACTTGTTGAAGTTCTTCACCAGTAAGCTCAATTCTTCATTGAAGGTTTGTTTCTCACTCGATGATGTGGGGGCTTCACATGAGGCTTTGTAAGCACCACTTGATTTGTTGTGAAGTTCCTCTTTATCCTTAAGTGACATCTCATGAGCAACAATTCTTCCAATCACCTCCGTTGGCTTGAGATCTTTGTAATTGGGCATCATTTGGATCAATGTGCACACCGTATCATATTTTCCATCCAAGGCTCTTAGGATCTTCTTGATGATGAATCTATCGGTCATCTCTTCACTCCCTAAGCCGACAATCTCATTTGTGATAAGAGCAAGCCTAGAGTACATTTCAGCAACACCTTCACCATCCTTCATTTTGAACTTGTCAAGTTGACTTTGAAGCACATCCAATTTGGATTCCTTGACGGAGTCGGTACCTTCGTGCATATCAATCAAAGTATCCCAAATTTCCTTTGCATTCTCAAGACGGCTGATTTTGTTGAATTCTTCGGGGCAATATCCGTTGAAGAGGATATCACAAGCTTGAGCGTTGTATTGCAGCATTTTCAACTCTTCCGCGGTGGCTTCACAATTCGGTTCTTTCTCGTCAAAGAATTCACCTTGCAAGCCAATACACACAATAGCCCAAACGGCGGGGTTATGTCCAAGAATATGCATTTTCATCTTATGCTTCCAACTAGCAAAATTAGTGCCATCAAAGTAAGGACCTCTACGGTGATAATTTCCCTCGCTAGACACCATACTCTCCTAGGTTGTGAAACCAAGGCTATGACCGCCAAAAGCTATGGAAATCAAAGCAAATGGAGACCAAAGCTCTGATACCACTTGTAGGATCGAAAGTATGTCTAGAGGGGGGTGATTAGACTACTTGACCAAATAAAAATCTAGCCTTTTCCTAATTTTAGTTCTTGGCAGATTTTAGCTATCTTAGCACAAGTCAAGCAATCTCCACACAATTCAAGCAAGCATGCAAAAGAGTATATGAGCAGCGGAAAGTAAAGCATGCAACTTGCAAGAATGTAAAGGGAAGGGTTTGGAGGATTCAAACGCAATTGGAGACACAGATGTTTTTGTCGTGGTTCCGATAGGTGGTGCTATCATACATCCACGGTTATGGAGACTTCAACCCATGGAGGGTAACGGTTGCGCGAGTCCACGGAGGGCTCCACCCATGACGGGCGCACAAAGAAGCAACCTTGTCTATTCCATCCCGGCCGTCGCCCACGAAGGACTTGCCTCACTAGCGGTAGATCTTCACGAAGTAGGCGATCTCCTTGCCCTTACAAACTCCTTGGTTCAACTCCACAATCTTGTCGGAGGCTCCAAAGTGACACCTAGCCAATCTAGGAGACACCACTCTCCAAGAAGTAACAAATGGTGTGTTGATGATGAACTCCTTGCTCTTGTGCTTCAAATGATAGTCTCCCCAACACTCAACTCTCTCTCACAGGATTTGGGTTTGGTGGAAAGAAGATTTGAGTGGAAAGCAACTTGGGGAAGTCTTGAGATCAAGATTCATATGGTTGGAATGGAATATCTTGACCTCAACACAAGTGTAGGTGGTTCTCTCTCAGAAAATGTGTATTGGAAGTGTAGGTATGTTCTGATGGCTCTCTCCACGAATGAAGAGTGGGTGGAGGGGTATATATAGCCTCCACACAAAATCTAACCATTACACACAATTTACCAAACTCGGTGGGACCGAATGGTTAAACTCGATCGGACCGATTCAACAAACCTAGTGACCGTTAGGATTTTCGGTGGGACTGAGATGCAACTCGGTAGGACCGATATGGTTAGGGCTAGGGCATAACGTAATCTCGGTGTGACCGATTACACAAACTCGGTGGGACCGATTTTGGTAATAAGCTAACCAGAGAGTTGGTCAGGTAAACTCGGTGGGACCGATTCGCTCATCTCGGTGAGACCGAAATGTTACAAAAGGGAAACAGAGAGTTTACATTGCAATCTCGGTGGGACCGATCGCTCATCTCGGTGAGACCGAAACGTTACGACGGGAAATAGAGAGATTACAATCCCATCTCGGTGAGACTGAGATCCCTATCGGTGAGACCGATTTGCCTAGGGTTTGTGGCAGTGGCTATGACATTTGAAACTTGGTGGCGCCGGATAGAAAGAATCGGTGGGGCCGAGTTTGACTTTTGGTTTAGGTCATATGTGGATGTGGGAAGGTAGTTGAGGATTTTGGAGCATATCACTAAGCATTTTGAGCAAGCAAGCCATTAAGAAACACCTCATCCCTCCTTGATAGTATTGGCTTTTCCTATAGACTCAACGTGATCTTGGATCACTAAAATATAAAATGTAGAGTCTTGAGCTTCAAGCTTGAGCCAAACTTTTTGTCCTTAGAATTTTGAGGGATCCACTTTCCTCATCCATGCCATGCCATTCATTGAGCTTTTCCTGAAATATTAATCTTGGAATAATGTTAGCTCAATGAGCTATATGTTGTTAGGAATTACCAAAACCACCCAGGGATAGTTGCACTTTCAACCCTCGTAGACCAAAAACGGAAGCGTTATGTAACGCGGTTGATATAGTCGAACGTCTTCACGATCCAACTGATCCAGGTACCGAACGTATGACACCTCCGTGTTCAGCACACATTTAGCATGATGATGTCCCTCAAGCTCTTGATCCAGTAGAGGGTCGAGGGAGAGTTCCGTCAGCACGACGGCATGGAGACAGTGTTGGTGATGTGATCCGCGCAGGGCTTCCCCTAAGCACCACGACAATATGACCGAGGTGGTAAACTATGGAGGGGGGCACCGCACACGGCTGAGGAACAATTGATGTGTCTTTGGGGTGCCCCCCGCCCCCGTATATAAAGGAGGAGGGGAGGAGGCGGCCGGCCTAGGGGCGCGCCAAAGGGGGGAGTCCAACTAGGACTCCCAATCCTAGTTGGACTCCCTTTCCTTTTCTGGAGGGGGAAAAGAGGAAGGGAGAGGAAGAGGAGAAGGAAAAGGGGGGCGCACCCCCTCCCTAGTCCAGTTCGGACTCCAAATAGGGAAGGGCGTGGCTACCCCTTGTGGGCTGCCTCCCCTCTCCCCTATGGCCCATGTAGGCCCAATATTCCCCTGGGGGGTTCCGGTAACCCCTCAGTACTCCGAAAAAATCCCCGAATCACTCGGAACCATTCCGATGTCCCAATACAACCTTTGAATATATGAATCTTTACCTCTTCACCATTCCGAGACTCCTCGTCATGTCCGTGATCTCATCCGGGACTCCGAACAAACTTTGGTCACCAAAACACATAACTCATAATAGAAATCTTCATCGAACGTTAAGCGTGTGAACCCTATGGGTTCGAGAACTATGTAGACATGACCGAGACATATCTCCGGTCAACAACCAATAGCGAAACCTGGATGCTCATATTGACTCCTACATATTCTATGAAGATCTTTATCGGTCAAACCGCATAACAACATACGTTATTCCCTTTGTCATCGGTGTTGGGGATATAACTACTGAGTATAAACCGCCCAGGAGGGGCCGGGTTATACCCATAAGGATATATCCATATTGAAGCCCATGAAGACAAGGAGCATGGCGCTTTACTATAAGAGATCTAAAAGCTTAGGGCCCAAAGGCGAATTAGGGCCCGTAGACATAAAATGCCATAAGGTGTGTAACTTGTGTTGTAAGATAGGAAAGAATAGAAACCGAGCCGGACACGCTTATGAGCCGGCCGGGATTCTGTAACCCGCCGAGCGTCAACCTGTGTATATAAATGGACGACCCAACGGCGGTTCAAGGACAGAAAACAACAACTCGAGAGCCAGGCAAAGCAGATTCGCTCCCTGGTCATCCAAACCCTAGCAATTCCATCACAACTGGATTAGGCTATTACCTTCACCGCAAGGGGCCGAACTAGTATAAACTCCTTGCGTCCTTTGACCCGCTTTAAACCCTTTAAGCTAACTATGTTGCGATGGCTCCATGACTAAGTCCTCACACCAGGACACCTGTCGTGACAATCCCACGACAGTTGGTTCCCACCATGGGGCTATCGCACGATGGTTTCAAGTTCTTAGAGGGCAGCTTCGAAGGACTCAAGGGATATGTTTTGGGCCGGATGACCAAAAGTTGTCGCGGCAAGCTTTACATCAATGACGCAGGCTGGGGCCCCGATGCCGGTTCAATGGAGTATGGATATCGGGTCCCCTTCGACGGTATTCACGTCTTCATTGGTAAGATTGGCAAACTGGGCCCTGAGCTGGACATCTGCACCAACATCGTCGAAACGGCTCAGCGTGCGAGATCCACCCGGGTTCAGCCTGCCATGAAGCGTGCCTTCGTGGGAGTCGTCCACGGAGTGGAATCTGAGGATAGATCGGTATCTGGTGGTAAAACCGTCGTTTTACCCTGATGATGAGTCATCTACTGGAGAGACAGAGTCATTGTACCAACTGCAAGATGGCCGGTTTGGGGACTATTCCGATGGCGACAATATTCTGAACCCCTTTGATCCGCCGAGCCGAGTTGCAATCTTCATGGCCGGTACACAGTCAGCGCAGCATTCTTCAACCGCAGCAGCAATGATCTCCGGTTCAGCAGCTGGGGCACGAGGCCCTGCGCCACCGCCGGCTCAGGTTTTGTTCGATTTGTTCGACGCTTTGGCAACACTGCTGGCGGCTGAAGTTAACCCGATGAATCAGGATTAGCATAACGCAGAAGTCGTGAAAGTGAAGGATCAGATAGCTCAAGCCAAGGCAGACCTGACAGCCGAGAACACCAGGATGGCTGCGGAGCGGGCCGAGTTGGATGCATAGTCTTATTGGCTTATGTTGGATCAGAACGCATCAAATGATGTAATAAGGAGAAGGTACCAGTCCCACCTACCTGCGGTTTTTGAGCCAAGGAATCTCTTTAACACGCCAGGAGCAGGAACCAGCAACCAACCAGTGGTAAACCGGGTAGAAGCACCTGGAACGGGGGTGCCGGTTCAGCCGCTCACAGTGGATCCGCCTCGTCAGAATATCCTGTCACAACACGTGTCAACGCCTCCGGGTCATTACTCCAACCCCCTGGATAACATAGTCACTACCGCTTCATGATTGGCAGCCCTCCCGGTCGAAGGTGAGTCCCCAGTAGAGGTTGAGATGCGACGGGCTAGGGAGCTCCTTCAGACAGCTTTGACTCAGCAGCAGGCATATTCATACAGCTGCGAGAGCATTCATTCCACCCCCTGCCCAAGTCGGAGTTACAACAGGCACTTTGATGAACCGGCCGTGTCAAGCAGTGCGCGGGACCATAATCTGCCTTGAGGGCATAATCTGGCAGGTGGTGGTACTAATGCTCAGGATTTGGTGGATCAGGGCAGAGCACGTCGAGAACCCGAGTTAGCGGCGCAGTACGCGGCCCGTCAGCTTACTCCAGTTCGTCCAACAACTTCGGTGGAGCCAGGAGTTACCTCCAGCTCTTTGGGGGTGCCGTGTCTCGTCCTGGCTCTACGTAATGTACGGCTACCCAAGGATTTCAAAGGACCCCGCAAAGTGCCCAATTATACTGCCGATTTACCCCCCGAGTCATGGATCGAAAGGTATGAGATGGCGATGGAGATGGTGGATGTGGATGTGGATGATGCAGCCTATGCTAAATAGTTCACCATGATGTTGGAAGGAACAGCTCACACTTGGCTGAAGAGTTTGCCAGCTAACTCCATTGGGTCATGGGTTGCGTTAAAGGCTCGGTTTATCCAGAATTTCAAGGACACGTGCAAGCAGCCCATGTCAATTATGGACTTAGCCGCCTATGTCCAAGAAGATGGTGAATCGACAACCCATTGGGTGCGTCGAGTTTCAGAAATCTTGCATTCATCGGACTGCATTAATGCCGATACAACAGTCTTAACATTGGAGGGCAATTGCCGGTTCATGCCTTTGAAGCTAAAATTGTGACGGCTCAAGCATCACTTCAATGACATGGGACCACTTATGGCAGCTTTGGTTAAGTATGCCGACTCTGATAGTACCAAGGACCCTGAGTCTGATGATGAAAAGCCGGGGAAGGGAGAGAAGAGTGGCAGTAATAAGGGGCAGCAACATAACTCGACGGGTCATGGAAACAACAGTAAGCGCAAAGTAGATAACAGTTCGGATTTTGTGGCTAACACCAACACGCAGAATAATAATCAGTGCCATAAGGGTAAACCGCCCCCGCGGAGTGGAGGATCAAGTGTCAATCTTGAGCGCATGTTAAACCAGCCTTGTCCAATGCACGGGACGCAAGAGAGACGAGCCACGCACCTTTGGAAGGATTGCTTTATTATGCGGGAGTTCAAAAACTCAGATCTTTTCCAATACGATCATGGGCCGCCCGATGGTTCAGGAGGCGGTTCTCATGGGCCGGGTTATGGTGGAGGCAGTTCTGGTTCGGGATTTCAAGGCAACCAAAGCGGACATGGCAATCAAGGCAGTCAGGGCAACTAGGTTGGTTATAATCACCAGGGGAGTTAGCAGCAGCAACAATCGGGTTACCCGAGCAATCCGAAGTAGTTGAATAGTGGGCAGTATCATGTCTTCACCACTAGCTTATGCAAGCGTGATCAGAAGCTTCATAAAAGGGCAGTAAACTCCATTGAACCGGGAGTGCCCCGTTATCTGCGCTGGTCTGAACAACCCATTTTGTGGAGTCGAGAGGATCATCCACCCCGGGTTGATAACCCGGGTCATCTGGCATTGGTGGTGGCACCTCAGGTTGGGGGGTATAAGTTCACCAAGGTGCTCATGGATGGAGGGAGCAGTATCAATATCCTTTATTACGAAACCTTCCGTCGCATGGGGTTGACAGACAAAAATCTTAAACCGTCGAACACTGTTTTCCATGGTGTGGTACCTGGTAAATCGGCATATCTAGTTGGTAAGATAGCTCTGGAGGTTGCTTTTGGAGATGATCATGATTCAAGATCGGAGACATTGACTTTTGAAGTGGTGAAAATCAAGAGCCCATATCATGCCCTGCTTGGATGGCTGACTTACGCTAAGTTCATGGCAAGGCCTTATTATGTTTATCTGCAGCTCAAGATGCCGGGTCATAAGGGGACCATCACGGTACATGGGAGTCGTAAGATTGCTTTGGAATGTGAAGAAGGTGATGCGGCTTATGCTGAGTTGGTTTGTGCAACACAGGAGTTGAAGTTCTACAAGGACAATGTTAATCCGATAGATATGGCTTCTTTGAAAAAGCCAACTACAGAGCATGATCCGGCCTTGAAGTTTAAATCGGCTGATGAGACGAAGCTGGTTGACTTTGTTCCTGGTGATTCATCCAAGCAGTTTAGCATTAGCTCTAACCTAGATCCGAAATAGGAAAGCGCGCTCATCGAGTTCATCCATGAGAACCGGGACATCTTTGCATGGAAACCTTCTGACATGCCAGGTGTACCGAGGGAACTCGTTGAGCACACTCTTAATATTGATCCTAAGTTTAAACCGGCCAGGAAGTTTCTCCGCCGCTTCAACGAAGAAAGGCGTAAGGCTATTAGTGAGGAGGTAGCCCGGCTCTTGGCAGTAGGGTTTATTGTGGAGGTTTTTCACCCTGAGTGGTTAGATAATCCGGTGCTAGTGCTTAAGAAGAATGGCACTTGGCGGATGTGTGTGGACTACACAGATTTTAACAACGCTTGTCCAGCTGATCGCTTTGCTCTCCCTCGTATTGATCAAATCATTGTTGCTACGGCGGGTTGTGAGCGTTTGAGCTTTCTAGATGCTTATTCTGGTTATCATCAGATCAAAATGGCAGTTAAGGACCAGGAGAAGACATCTTTTATAACTACCTTTGGAGCCTTCTGCTATGTATCTATGCCTTTTGGGTCAAGAGCGCCCAGGCGACTTACCAGCGCTGCATGCAGAATTGTCTTCATAATCAGATTGGGCGCAATGTTCATGCTTATGTGGATGATATTGTGGTGAAGTCCAGTAAGGAGCAGACGTTGATAGCTGACTTGAAGGAAACTTTTGATAATCTCAGGGTTTATAAGATGATGCTTAATCCGGCCAAGTGTGTTTTTGGTGTTCCGGCAGGCAAGCTCTTGGGTTTTCTAGTGTCTAATAGCGGCATTGAAGCTAATCCAGAAAATATCAAAGCTATTACGTCTCTGGCTAAACCGGTGTGTATTAATGATGTTCAAAGTCTGGCGGGTCGTATTGCAGCATTGAGCCGGTTTATCAGCTGATTAGGTGAGAAGGCTATCCCTCTATATCGGATGATGAAAAAGACAGATAATTTTGTCTGGAGTGAGGCTGCTAATGCGGCGTTTGAGGACTTGAAAATGCAGTTAGTTGAGCCACCTATCCTTGCTGCTCCGGTCGATAAAGAGCCGATGTTGTTATATGTGGCTGCTAATGCCCGGGCTGTTAGTGTGGCCATTGTGGTGGAGCACAAGGAGGCTGGGAAGGAGTATCCGGTTCAACGGCCGGTTTATTATATCAGTGAGGTACTTATTGAGTCTAAGCAGAGGTACCCACATTGGCAGAAGCTGGTGTGTGGAGTTTTTATGGCAGGCCGGAAGCTCAAGCAGTATTTTCAAGGTCATCCCATCATGGTGGTCAGTTCTGCCCCTTTAGGAGATATAATCCAGAATAGGGAGGCAACTGGCCAAGTTGTCAAGTGGGCTATTGAGCTTGGACCTCACGGGTTAAAATATGTGCCTCGTACGGCAATCAAGTCCCAAGCACTTGTGGACTTCATCAATGACTGGACAGAATTACAGGCGCCGGAAGAAAAGCCAGATAACACTTATTGGACTATTCATTTTGATGGGTCCAGGCAATTGGAGAGCTTGGGGGCTGGAGTCGTGTTAACTTCCCCATGAGGTGATAAGTTTTGTTATGTTCTCCGTTTAATGTTCCCTTGCACTAACAATGCAGCTGAATATGAGGCTTTACTTCATGGTCTTCGAATGGCTAAGGAGATGAATTTAAGCCGGGCTAAGTGCTTTGGTGACTCGGACCTGGTGGCTCAACAAGTGTCTGGTACTTGGGATTCCAAGGACCCGCTCATGGCATCATATCGTCGAGAGGTGGATATTGTTGCGGGTCACTTCAAAGGTTATCAGGTTGATCATGTGGACCGGTGAAAGAACGAAGCGGCGGACGCTTTGAGCCGTTTGGTTCCCAACGTAAATCGGTGCCACCTAATGTTTTTATGGATGTTTTGCATAACCCGTCGGTCAAGTTACCTACAGAGGAGGATTTGGTTGTTCCTGATCCGGAGGCTCAGTTGGTGGCCGCTCTTCACGTTATCCCAGATTGGACAGTCCCATATTGGGCGTATATGAACCGGGGTGAGTTACCGGAGGATGAAACTTTGGCCAGGTAGATAATCCGGCGATCCAAGTCAATGACCATTGTCAACGGATAATTGCATCATTGCAGCGTAACAGGGGCGTTTCAGTGTTGCGTATCTCATGAAGGAGATTGTGGTCACCACGCCGGTTCAAAATTCCTGGTAGATAAGGCCTTTCGTCACGGTTTCTATTGGCTGATGACTCATGCTGATGGTGAGGATTTGGTAAAAAGGTGTGATGGTTGTCAGAAGTTTTCATGTCGAGCTCATGTTCCGGCTCAGGAGTTGAGGATGATTCCAATCACTTGGCCGTTTGCCACTTGGGGGCTGGATATGGTTGGGCCCTTTAAGAGGTCCAAGGATAAGAAGACCCACCTTCTGGTGGTGGTTGATAAGTTCACTAAGTGGGTGGAGGCAGAGCCAGTCAATAAGTGTGATGCAGCCACGATGGTTCAATTCATCAAGAAGGTGATTTTCCGGTTTGGTTTGCCACACAGCATCATAACGGATAATGGTACTAATCTGTCCAAAGGTGCTATGGAAGAATTTTTTCAACGTGAGCACATCCAGCTTGACATGTCATCCGTGGCTCACCCCCAATCTAATGGTCAAGCGGAGAGAGACAATCAAGAAATCCTGCGAGGCATCAGGCCCCGGCTTATGGTTCCTTTACAGCGGACGCCGGGTTGTTGGGTGGAGGAGTTACCTTCTGTGTTATGGAGTATCAATACCACGCCCAACAGATCTATGGGTTATACACCTTTTTTCATGGATTATGGAGCAGAGGCGGTTCTCCCTAGTGACTTCCGTCATGACTCACCCCGTGTGGCGGCTTATGTTGAAGCTGACAATGAGAAGGCACGTCATGAAGCACTTGACCTGTTAGATGAGGAGCGTGATATTGCAGAGGCACGTTTGGCGATTTACCAACAAGATCTGCGTCGTTATCACAGCCGTCGGGTTAAAACCAGAACATTTAAAGAAGGGGATCTGGTGCGCCGGCTCATCCAGGATCAGACTGATATGCATAAGTTATCCCCGCCTTGGGAAGGACCTTTTGTGGTCAGCAAGAATCTGCACAACGGGTCATAATACCTTATCGATGTTCAAGAGCACAAAGACTCATGTAAATCGGAGGAGGAGACTCACCAGCTATGGAATATAGCTCATCTTCGGCCTTACTACACCTGAGCCATAGGCTCCTCTTATGTACATATTATTGATAATGTATATATTATGATGATCAGTATAATAAACCGGCATCCCTGCTAAAGCGAGGCCTCTGCTGTTATTCCTTGAAAGGTTTTAGGTTACATGGGGGCTTCTGTTTATAAAGCGGACTTCTAATTACCCATTGATCCAGCTCATAAGCCACACATAAACACTTGGGGGCTTGCCACCCACGGTCAAAAGGAGCCAAAGAGAGTCTGTTGCAAAGCACAACTCAAACATAGGCACCCATTGAGCACAACTCAAAATATTACTAGGGGGCTCTTTGCTTTTACAAGAACAAAGAGTCGATAACCTTGTAATAGGCTATAAAAGCCAGGTGTATTCACCTAAAACCCCGGGTTATCCTGCCTTTTTAAGTAAGCCACTCCGTCCAGGTAATCCTGGTAGACCCGTCGAACGTTTGACAAGTCAATCTTATAAAGACCCTGAACTTGTCATAGTTAAAATGATGATTGGTTGATGTGAGGTCCATCTTATAAGGCTTTGTAAAATGGTTTAACTCAGTGGCCTGGCAGCCCATGAAAAGCCTCGCAGTTTTTGCATATTTTCTTATGAAATCTTTCTGATGTTTCTTTTGAGGCGTTTTATACTAATCCGGTGTTTATTGACCCGTTTTTTGCTGTCGATTATAAGTCATCAGTATACATTCAACCATAATCCGGTGTTGATTGACCCGGTCTGGCTTCGACTACAAGTCGCCAGTATGATATACGAATAATCCGGTGTTTATTACAACCCAGTACGGCTTTACTATAAACCGGCAAAATAGGGAGGAGTTATCAGTACTCAAGATTTGGGTTATCACCCTTACTATAGAAAGTTGGTGAGCCAACGACATGATTCAATGTCACAGGTATGATGTATTTCATATTTGATTGTCATTCAATACGGCCTAGTTATAAACCCGTCCAGTGATAAACCGCTAGGACACTTTCAACTTGTTATATGCATAAACAGGTCAAATAAAGCTGCTAAAGATCATAAGCAGACAAAACATAAATCATGGCGGATTAAGAATATCATGCAAAGTGAATATGCACGATGGCATAGCAGACCAAGTGTTTTAACTATCCTATTACAAGGCGTTTTTATGCCCAAAAGGATAATTGTCTTTTCAGCAAGGATTGCAGTATGCAGAAGGCTAAACCGGCCTCCGGATCATGATTCTTTGTCGGCTGACTTGACGGCTGCGGATCCTGCTGCGCCGGTTCATCCTCCTCCTCTCCACCCAGCGGCTGGAAGCCAATGGTTGTCTAGTCGATTCCATTTAGGGCCTTGAATACACCTTCGTCGCTTGTAAGGGTGGAGGGGTCAACATCAGGAGAATAGGTATGCTTACAGATTGGCGGGATAAGATCTTCCACATCATGAGTTGGCGCAGCAAGTCGTTTGTTGTCAGCATCATAAACCGGCTGATAGTGAGAAATATCTGTTTCTTAGGCCAATTTTCTCACTAATGGGTGCATTTCCTTCATCAAAGCTCGAAGATCATCATTATCAAACTCTCACCCGTCTTCCTTTATGCTCGGATAGCCGCGTCCTATATCAGCCGAGTCAAGATCTGGTATCCAGGCTTTAGCCCGGATTAGCGTAGTCAGAGCACCTGCCCTTGCAGCTGATCTTTTTAACTCGTCCAACCGGGCAGGAAGCATGGACAGCTTCTCCAATGTTTCTTTGATCAAGGTTGGGGGCGGTTTATTATGAGCAGCAGTACAAATGATCCATTGTGCGCCGGTGTATAACTGCTCTATAAGAGTATAGGCAACCTTCAACTTCTTCTGCATATCAGAGCCCAGATGGGTAATGCGAGATCCTGCATCATTCAATATATTGATAAACCGGTAGTTTATGGGATAATACATGTTGAAGCTTATCATAAGAGTACTTACCAAACACAGCAGTGGTCATGGCGTTGATTTGCCGCTTCAAGCCAGCCAGTTCTTCTGCTACCGGATTAAGGGTTGTTTCAGCGTCCTCCTCTCGTTGTAGCAGTGCTGTTTTTCAACGTCCCATCCTGCCTGTTCGCCTCTAAACCTTTCTTTCAGTTGTTCCATGGATGTTAAAGCCCCAGTCAGCTCTTCTTTAGCCTTGGAAGTTTCTGCTTGCTGGGATTTAATATTTTCCTGAAGGTCGGCGGTTTGAGATTCTTTTTGGTTCAGATTAGCCTGCAAGAGACATTTAATGAGTTAGTCATGCATACTTGAAGTCCCAAGCACATAACAGGTTATACACTTGGCACTTGGGGGCTAATGCATATGGCTTTTATCAACTGACATTTTAAGTCCCAAGCACATAACAAGTTATACACTTGGCACTTGGGGGCTAATGTATGTTTTCTCAAGTCAAAGTTATGGATTTTTTCTTCCTCAAATCGGTTTAGAAAGATGATTATCAAGAAATTTTGGAAGCTTCATGACAGAAAGGTACCGATTCATCCTAAAGGTATAAATCGGTCCCTGGGGGCTACACAAGCAAACAATGTAAGATTCATACTTTAAAAGTCCCGGTTCATCCGAAACGATAAACCGGCCCTTGGGGGCTACGCAGGCAAATTTGAAGTATTACGAAGTCTCGGTTCACATTGATATCATAAACCGGCCCTTGGGGGCTGGTAGAGTTGATATTAGAAATTGGACACAAGAGAAAAATTTATGAAGAGTTAACAGTGTTTACCTCATATCGCTCCTTCATCAGGCCTACTAAAACCGGCTTCATAGTCGCGGCTTGTATACAGGCGGCTTAAGAAGCCGTAATGAATCTCTTGGGCGTTGAGGTGGGAATAGCTGGATAAATCTGTTTTCCACTTTCCCTTATCCATAGCAGAAGATTATTCCTTCGCACTATGCTTTGATAAAGTGACAGGATTGCCAGGGGTGGTGTGGCCGATGCAAGTGACAAGAACATCATTCGATTGATCATCAGCCGCTTTGGCTGGGCTTGGCGGTTTATCCGCAGCTTTAGCCGGACTTGGTGGGTCAGTAGCATGGCCGACAAGATCATCTTCCATCGGGTTAGCAAAGGTTTCATGATGTTCTGGTGGTGGATCATCATGTATAGCGTCAGCATTCGGCTCAAATTGTTCTGGGATCTGTTCTAGTTCAGTAGATGGGTTATCATCAGCCGGATTATTCAATTTGGCCTTTTTGCTGGGCCTGGCCTTGGCTCTGAAAAGAAAATACATAAAGGTTAATATAACAAACAAGTATAAAGCATCAGGAGTTAAGTTTAAAGTGCTCACCCAGGAACAGTCATAAGAGGAGGGAGTGGTGTGGTCGTTGACTCGCCGGATGATGAATGAGGTGTTCCCTAATACTTTGAATCAGATGGATTAAGAGGTTGCCTGAAATAACCCGCCTGGGATAAGGAATATCAGAAATATGAGACCTCTGATCGACGTTTCCGGGTTGGAGTGTTCGGTAAACTGGCTGAAGTAAATACATGGCCGTTGTGCCGGGTTGTGCGGCGAGCTTCATGCTGCTGTTTCTTCAAAAGAAAGTTGGGATCCAGATTAGCTAGAGGGTGTGAAAATTTTACTTTCCGGTTTGCTTGACGGATTTTCTGTGTTGGCCGAGGATCTGAACCGGAGGAGAGAATAATTACCTCTACATCTTCAGCCCGGCTAGCTTCAGCGTCATCCTGATAAGGGTCATTGTCAATGAGGTGTATGAAAAATGAACCAAAAGAATCAAGTTCTACCTCTGAGTCTGGATTGTCAAGGTCCTTGTGGAGATTCAGCCCGGTGGATTCAGCTGCGTTCTTTTTGGCAGGTTTTTTGACGACCTTTGTTTTGGGTCGAGGGGTCTTGGCCGGTTTATCCTAAGGTTTCTTCTTCCAAAATGGGTTGTCACCCTATTAAAAGATTGACAAAGGTTATAAGAAAAAGTTAAGAATATTAGGTACAAACAGGAGTTAGGCAATTCTTACAGCTGGCGGTTTATTCAAAATGTAGAAGGGACTTAGCCCTGTTTTTGCTGCAGACAACCACCGATTCATCAAGTATCTTTTTAACAGCTTCAGTTATTTTAGCGTCAGTTAACTGAATGTCAGTGTGCCGTTGAGGATATTTTGAGTCCCCTGTGTACTCGCACATTAAACCGGGGCGACGGCTTAAAGGTAAAATACTCCAAGATATCCAGTAACGAACAAAGTCAATTCATGTGAAACCATTAGTCATAAAGGCTCTGAGCTTGGCGAGTTGTGGTGCATATTTGGCCCATTCCTTTGCAGTCAACCTTTGCAGAAATGGATGTGTGTTGGTAAGCCAGTGAGCACGATAACCCGACAGAGGATTCTCATCATCAGAGAAGTATCCTTGCAGTAGAACCAAGTCTGGTTCCAACCCTTAGGGTGACTATGATGCTTGGCGTGAGGGAAGCTGACGTCTTTCCTTTTTTGAATTGAAATGCCGCCAAGTTCAGTATTTGGCCGTCTACAAATTCAGTACGACGATTTAAATAGAAGAAGTCCCTGAACAGTTCAACGGTCGGTTCTTCTTGCAAATAAGCCTCGCAAAACACTTGAAAATTACAAATATTGGACACAGAGTTAGGTCCAATATCTCAAGGGTGGATCTGGAAGCTAGCAAGCACATCACAAAAAAAATTGATCCGGGAGGCTTAAAACCACAGTTCAGATGATCAACAAATAGAACTATCTCACCATTCTTGGGCTCAGGAGGATTTTCTTGACCGGGGGCTCGCAAGTGAATTTCACTTTGTTTTGGTAAAGCGCCAGTTATAACACATCCTTCCAGATCTTCTTCCGTAATCCGGGATGGAACCCAGTTACAAGGATAAAAACTCTTGGCCATTTTTTGGACAGCCTGAAGGAAAGTTTGTGCTGGTATAAGATTCATGGTTGACAAGAATGAAGCATTGCATGTTAAGAGAGAAAAGGTATTCAGGCATGCAAAATTGTTAAACCGGAGGTTGGTGCTATTATAAATGATAAAGCGGTTGGCGGTTTATGAGGGGACTAATGGTATATGGCAGGTTATTTTCCAAAAGATAAACCGCCTATATGGACAATGAGAGTATAGATCTGAAGCCGAAAAATGACTAAGTGAGGAAGAACAAGTTTCACAGTTGCACATTAGAATTTCAGATCTACCGCATGTCAGGAAAAGGAAAATATTTAGACCTAAAGTTCGGTGCTTGAGCACTTCATGAAGTTCCAGATCGGGTCTTTCTACACAAAAGAGATGATCTGATGCCAAAAGAGGGACTATCATTGCTACCGCACAAGAGTATATCATGTTTGGAGTCTATCATATAGGCTGTAATGAAGAACAGGGGAAGAACACCGCGAAGCTTCCATGAGCCTGTGCGAACCCTAAACGGATCTATAGAGGAAAGAAAGAAGAACTCACCAAGACTGTTGAACAACGGAAAGGTGCCGCGATTCTCTGGTCGAATCAGGTTGATGCAGCGGCCGTTGTTGGGGCAGATGCGAAGGTCGACGGCAGCGGCGGCGCTCGAGTGCTAAGGCGACGCGACGAGGAAGAAAGACAAAGAGGCAAGGGGAGAAAAGGAAAGGGACCCTCGGCCCTATTTATAAGATGAAGGGATAAGCGACAGGCACGAGAATCGAGGAGCCTAAAAAATGGATATGTCACAAAGCTATCGCCTCGATTTTTGGAGGCTCATTAATAAAAGTTAGGTATATACAGTTGTTTAATAAAAAGGTGATGTCATGGCGGTTTATTATAATCCTGGAAGATGACGTCATGGCGGATTGCAAGGTTTACTCGAAGGTGCTGAAGAAGAAAGTTTCTTAAAGTGTTGAAGATTGACATGAACAGGTTCAAATCAATCTGGGGCCTAATGTTGGGGATATAACTACTGAGTATAAACCGCCCAGGAGGGGCCGGGTTACACCCATAAGGAGTTATCCATATTGAAGCCCATGAAGACAAGGAGCATGACGCTTTACTATAAGAAATCTAAAAGCTTAAGGCCCAAAGGCCGATTAGGGCCCGTAGACAGAAAACGCCATAAGGTGTGTAACTTGTGTTGTAAGATAGGAAAGGATAAAAACCGAGCCGGGCACGCTTATGAGCCGGCTGGGATTCTGTAACCCGCCGGGCATCAACCTGTGTATATAAAGGGACGACCCGGCGGTGGTTCAAGGACAGAAAACAACAAGTCGAGAGCCAGGCAAAGCGGATTCGCTCCCTGGTCATCGAAACCCTGCCAATTCCATCACAACTGGATTCCTTGCGTCCTTCACCGTAAGGGACCGAACCAGTATAAATTCCTTGCGTCCTTTGACCCGCTTTAACCCCTTTAAGCTAACTACGTTGCGATGGCTCCATGACTAAGTCCTCACACCAGGACATTTGCCGTGACAATCCCATGACAATCGGTATGTTACTTGCCCGAGATTCGATCGTCGGTATCATCATACCTAATTCAATATCATTGCCGGCAAGTCTCTTTACTCGTTCTGTAATGCATCATCCGGCAACTAACTCATTAGTTACATTGCTTGCAAGGCTTATCGTGAAGTGCATTACCGAGAGGGCCCAGAGATACCTCTCTGATACACGGAATGACAAATCCTAATCTCGATCTATGCCAACTCAACAAACACCTTCAGAGACACCTGTAGATCATCTTTATAATCACCCAGTTACATTGTAACATTTGATAGCACACAAGGTGTGACATCCGGATAATTAAGCTACAGTAATCCCCTGCTAATGATGCCATGTCATCGCTTTTACTGTTGCTACCTCCCGCTTAGATTCAATCTGGTTCAAATTCAAATTCAAATACTAAGTGCAATCCAAAAGCTAACAAACATGAAAACTAAAATGTTGATAATATGACAAATATTCACTTCTTAATATTGGTGGTGAACCAAATTTTTATAAAGTAGCTTAGTGCCCTAAAATGAAAGAAATCAGAGGCAGGAAAATAAAAAGGGAAAAAGGCTAAAGCAAAAGAAAAGAAAGGCCACAACCCCCTGCCCCCAGGCCTAGCCCACCCGAGCGGCCCACTTCCCCCCTCCACCGGTCGCCTTCCCTGTTCCCCCGGCCCCATCGCTAACAGGGGCGAGCCCCCACTAGACCGCCTCACCGGAGACGCCCCAGCAAGGATAAGGAGGCCAGCAACCCCCTCCACTCCCTCCAAAATATCTCACTACCCCCCTGATCCAGATCCACGTCTCCCCTATGCTCTTGCCTGATCTCGAGCTCGGCTGCGCGAGCTCGTCGCCACCGACCGCTCCGCGCCCTGTCGTCGTGCCCAGGAGCTACGTTGAGTTCCTCTACGTCGTCTGCACCTTCGACTTGGAGCTCAGAGCCGCCACCTCGGCCGCATCGAGCTCGTCTCATCCCTTTGACCGTCTTCTTCTTCTTCAAGTCCGTCGTCGTCTTGTGCTCCGGCCCCTCCCCATGCATGCTCTTGCACAACTACAGGTCCGGTGATGCCCTCCCTGTCCAATCCCTCCCTCTTTTCCCCCGTCCCGAATGCCTTAGGCCACGCGCCGTCCCTCGCGCCCGTCCGACATCACCGCGCCCTGCGTCGCGCCCCTGCCTTTGCCTGGTGCCCGCTCGTCAGTCCCGCACCGGCGTGCGCCCTTGTTGCTCTGCGCTGCTACAGCTTGCGATGCTGCTGCTGTCCCCGGCCTGCTGCTGCCTGCTAGCGCGCGCGTCCACCCGGCCACACCCCGTACGCCCGTGCTCGCGCTGCCGCTGCTACCCTTGTCCCCTATCGCGAGCCCACTACGGCCTAGTCCCCTTCCGCATTCACCTAGCCCCGTGCCGCCCATCTTCGTCCGGTGTGCCCCCCGCTCGCTGGCCGACGTCCCCCACGTGCCCGCTACTGCGGCTCGCCCCCGCCACTGCTGCCCCGCTGCGCCGGTCGCCACGGCCACTGCTCCTCCCGCTGCGCTGGCCGCCTCCGCCGCGCGCCCCAGGGCTCTGCGCCGCCCCTGGTTGTGCTCCCACTCCGGCCCCAGCCGTGCCTCGCCGGCGTGCCCGTTCGGGCAAAACCGCACCAGTTCGGGCGATGTCGCGCCAGTCGGGCGCCCGCACGCTATGGCCTTGTGCCACTGGTAGCGAGCCCCAGCGCCCCTGTAAAAAAGAGTTAAATAATAAAAATAAAAATAATTAATTAGGTTAATTAATCAAACTAATTACACTAATATGTCCATGACAGTGGGCCCCTCCCCTTAATTAGTCTGTTAGAATTATGGTTAGGTCAATGTGTCACTTAGAGGCAGGCCCCACTGCCCTGTTTGACCGGTCAATAGACTATGTTGACTGATGATGTCATGCTGACGTCATGCTGATGCAGAAACCTCCAGTAGTTCCAGAATATTGTTTAAATCTTTGAAAATTCATATAATTTAATCTATAACTCGGATGAAAAAGTTTTGTACATGAAAGTTGGTTAGTGATCCATCAGTGACCCCCACGTTGTCCTTGTTGCCCCAGCTTCATCATCGAAGACTCGATCAATGTGATCGACAACCAGAGCCCGACACCTCACAGCACATCACACCCCCTCTGTTGCTCAACTCTACAGAGATACTATCAAGTGCCGAGGGTGATACCTCATAATAAACTCTTGATGATAACTCTGCAGTATAGCTATTCGGTCGTGGTCATCAAGGGTGATTCCTTCGTAACCACTTCCCCTACGACTCTATCGTGCAACCCCTCAAGTGTGAACCTGGAGGGTGGTTCCTCTGACGTTCACCTTGATGATTACATCGAGTGGAATCCACCGAGGGTGATTTCTCGGGTTTTCCCCTTGATGTTTGGACACCCGGTTACTTTTCCTTTACTTGAGACCTTGGTGAAAGTTGGGCGGGCCCGAAGAGCACCCGCAAGATAATTACGTGGCACGGCCAGGCATTTTGGGCCCTTGTCGTAAGTCCACGAGATGGGGTGACGGGGTCACATCGATCGCGAGTCTCTGCTCGTCTCCGCAAGCTAATAATACACTATGGTTTGGGTATTTGTTTTGAGTTGGTCTTTGGCGTTTACGCACTAACCACCATGCGAGAATAGTTATGGGCCTCGACGACGTAGTATCAACCGAAGCTTTGTCAGACGTCTAGCTCAGCATTGCGGCACGGCTGGGCCGGCACCATCCATGTAGAGGTGGAGCCTGGACCCGTCCTGCTCGCAACGACCCGGAGTGCAATGGGCAATGGGCCCAGACCCCGGAGTCCTTAGGATGTAGACCAGCGGGGACCTCTCTACTGAGCCTAGATAGGGCTACGACGTGTTGATCTTCTGAGGCCGGGCATTGACCCAGAAAAGTGTGTCCGTCCAGAGTAATCAAGCATGTTGGAAAACGTGGTGCAACCCTGCAGGGAAGATTATCTATTAATAGTCGTGTCCATGGTAACAGACGTTCAGACTTATATCCTCATCTATTACAACTAGAAATGGATAAACGAGATATGTGGCTTCGAGATTGCTTTCTCGTAGGGAGTCGAGGAAGGTTCTCTGGGCGTTAATGCTATAACATGTTTGTCAAATGTAAATTGCTATTCTTTACTCTTCTACTTGCTACAAGATGCTTGGAGCTGCTTGAAGATGCAAGTCATCGATAGGCTAGGCCTTCCCCTCTATTCTGGCATTCTGCAGTTCAGTCCACAGATACAACCCTTCCTTTGATACCAATGCATACTTAGTATTGATCTGTTGCTTGCGAGTACTTTGGATGAGTACTCACAGTTGCTTTGCTCCCCCTTTTCCCCCTTTCTCCATCTTTTCGGTTGTTGCAACTAGATGGTGCATCCCTGGAGCCAGATGCCACCGCCGACTGATACTACTACATGGAGGCCGCCAAAGACCAGGAGTAGTTAGGATGTCCCAGGCAGGAGGCCTTGCCTCTTCGATCATTGATGTTTCTGCTAGCCTTCTTAAGGCAAAACTTGTTTAACTCATGTCTGTACTCAGATATTGTTGCTTCCACTGACGTTTGTGCTACGAGCTTATGTATTCGAGCCCTCGAGGCCCCTGTCTTGTAATGTAAAGCTTGTATTATTTCAATTTGTTTCTAGAGTTGTGTTGTGATATCTTCCCGTGAATCCCTGATCTTGATCATACACATTTGCGTGTATGATTAGTGTACAATTGAATAGGGGGCGTCACACAAGGTGTTCCTCCGGTATTCGGGAGTTGGATAATCTCATAGTTAGAGGAATATGTATAAGTCATGAAGAAAGCAATAGCAATAAAACTAGACAATCATAATGCTAAGCTAACAGATGGGTCTTGTCCATCATATCATTCTCTAATGATGTGACCCCGTTCATCAAATGATAACACATGTCTATGATCAGGAAACTTAACCATCTTTGATTAACGAGCTAGTCAAGTAGAGGCATACTAGGGACACTCTATTTGTCTATGTATTCGCACATGTACTAAGTTTCCGGTTAATACAATTCTAGCATGAATAATAAACATTTATCATGATATAAGGAAATATAAATAATCAACTTTATTATTGCCTCTAGGGCATATTTCCTTCACCTCATCCACTTGCTAATCTTTTCAAGAGATCCAATTATGATGAACCAATTTCTAGTGATTTGAGTGCACTAGATTATCTTTATGAGGTTTTGCTTGAAATTCGTGAATCTGAAAATTGTGATGAAGTGTTGACAGAAGAAAATTATAAAGTGATTCATGATAGTGCGCTGAATGAAAAGCATGATTGCAATGATGTTATTATAAATTCTATTTAATGTAAATTGTGCTAATAATATGCAAAACCCTATGCTTGGGGATGCTAATTTTGCCATGTTCACTACTTGTTGCAATGATCATGATTGGGGTGATTCTTTTTATGATCTTGGAAATTTATTTAAGCCCCATGATGAATATGAGATTGATAATAATGTTTGCAATAATATTGAAAGTGGGTTCGGAAGAGTGTCAACTTTAGATCCCACATATTTGGAGAATGTTCAATCTTATGAAATTTTTGATAAAAGTGGGTTTGGAGAGGTCATGACTTTAGTTTACGTTACTCCCACTATTTTGGGAGAGTGTCAACTTTGCATGCATGTGGATCAAGCTGAGAATATTTTATGCGATAGTTTTATTGATGAATTTGATTACGATCCTACATGTAATTATTATGAGAGAGGAAAATATAGTTGTAGAAAGTTTCATGTCACTAAATCAACTCTCGTTATGTTGGGATTGCTATTGTTCCTTTCTTCTTCCTTGCATATGCTAGTATTTGCTTGCCTTGATAATTTGTTTGCTTCTAAGATGCCTATGCATAGGAAGTATGTTATACTTAGTGATGTTTTTCACATGCTACATGATGATCTCTTCGTGTTTCAATTGTTATCTTTCATGTGAGCATCATTAAAATTATCAATGCCTAGCTTAATGGCTTTAAAGAAAAGCACTTGTTGGGAGACAACCCAATATTTTTCCTTGCTGTTTTGCAATAAATAATTCATCTAGCCTCTGGTTAGATGTGGTTTTATGTTTTAATTAGTTTTTTTGCCAAGTAAGACCTTTGGGATAGCTTACAGTGATAATTGATTTGATCTTACTGAAAAACAGAAAATTTTGTGCTCAGCAGAACAATTCTAATTTTCAATAGAAGCATGATAAAATACTGATTTTTTTGAAACAGATTAACAAAAAAATTTATTAGGTTGTCATAATTTTTCAGAATTTTTGGAGTTACATAAGTGTTCGAAATATCAAGATTGCTGAAGATTGTTCTGTTTTTGACAGATTCTGTTTTCTATGTGTTGTTTGCTTATTTTGATGAATCTATGGGTAGTATCGGGGGGGGGGGGGTTTGAACCATGGAAAATTTGGAATACAGTAGATATCACACCAATATCAATAAAGAATGAGTTGACAACAGTACAGAAACTGGTGATTTATTTTCTTATACTAACGGAGCTTATGAGATTTTCTGTTGAGTTTTGTGTTGTGAAGTTTTCAAGTTTTGGGTAAAGATTTGATGGACTAGGGAATAAGGAGTGGCACGAGCCTAAGCTTGGGGATGCCCAAGGCACCACAAGGTAATATTCAAGGACAACCAAGAGCCTAAGCTTGGGGATGCCCCGGAAGGCATCCCCTCTTTCGTCTTTGTCTATCGGTAACTTTACTTGAGGCTATATTTTTATTCACCACATGATATGTGTTTTGCTTGGAGCGTTTTGTATGATTTGAGTATTTGATTTTTAGTTTACCACAATCATCCTTTTTGTACTCACCTTTTGAGAGAGAGAGACGGATGAATCGTGATTTATTAGAATACTCCATGTGCTTCACTTATAACTTTTGAGCTAGGTAATTTTGCTCTAGTGCTTCACTTATATCTTTTCAGAGCACGGAGGTGGTTTTATTTTATAGAAATTGTTGAAATCTCATGCTTCACTTATATTATTTTGAGAGTCTCTAAACAGCATGGTAATTTGCTTTGGTTATAAATTTAGTCCTAATGTGATAGGCATCCAAGAGGGATATAATAAAAACTTTCATATAAAGTGCATTGAATACTATGAGAAATTTGATTCCTTATGATTGTTTTGAGATATAAAGGTGGTGATATGAGAGTCATGCTAGTGAGTATTTGTGAATTTGAGAAATACTTGTGTTGAAGTTTGTGATTCTCTTGCACGTATGGTGAACCGTTATGTGATGAAGTCGGAGCATGATTTATTTATCGACTGTCTTCCTTATGATTGGCGGTCGGGGACGAGCGATCATATTTTCCTACCAATCTACCTCCCTAGGAGCATGCTCTTAGTACTTCGTTTCAATAACTAATAGATTTTTGCAATAAGTATGTGAGTTCTTTATGACTAATATTGAGTCCATGGATTATACGCACTCTCACCCTTCCACCATTGCTAGAGCGATGATGCTGCAAGTTTAGAACCTGAACATCGAGGTGACTCAAGACGGCAACTCTCATCTGCAACTCTTCTTTGTGGTGCCACCGCCCATATAAAAGCGTTGCCACCACGCCAGAGGAGCTCAGCCCCTCCCATGTCTCGGGCCTGCTCGGCTCCCTCCAGGCGGAGCACAAGGCAGACCGCTACTGCATGTGTCGTCCTGGTGGCCCAGCGCGCTGCTCTGCGCCTCATTCAGGAACTGGGTGAGCTTGGCCCTAGTGACAAGATGACTCCAAATGCAGCAGCTAGGCTACTGAAGCGCTTCGAAGAGCCAATGTCATCCGAGGACACTAACACCATCACCAAGCTCACAAGGCTGGACTGACGGGCCCTGAAGATTGCTATCGGCATGGCCGGCGCAGATGGAGAAGATGCTGAGTAGGGACGCCACTTAGGTTATGTAGTCTCTGCCGACGGCTGGTCTTACACCAGTTTGAGTTAGGATCGTCTAACATGGGTAGTATTCGGGATCTAATGCTAGTTTCTAGATGACGATGGAGGTTTGGGCTATTGGTGGCTATCGTCGCCCCACGGCAAGATGTAAGATGTATATGCACTTTCCTTTTAGCGATTGAAGTCAACGGAACATATCATCGTGTCCTTATGAGTGATCCAAACATCAAATTCATGTCCTAGAATGTGAGAGGCCTTAATTCACCCGCGAAGCGATTCGCCATCAGTGAGGTAATTCAAGCACATAGAGTAGCAATTCTTAGTATTTAGGAAACCAAAATTAAAACCAGGACACGTGAGTTAGTTAGAGACATAAGTGGCGCTACTCTCCAAGGATGTGTAGTTCTAACTGCGCTAGGATCTAGAGGTGGGGCAGCTATCTTCTGGGATACGAACCTAGTCAACATAGTCTCACACAATCCGGGGGCCTTATTCATCATGGCCAAAGTAGAGCTCATTTTTAGCAACCAGTCTAACTGGTTTACCATGGTGTATGGGCCATCCGAGGGTGACCAGAAACAACTCTTCCTCGTCGAACTAGCTGTCATGGGCCTGCCACCCTCTGATGCATGGCTGATAAATGGTGACTTCAACATGATATATGAGGCAGGAGACAAGAACAATAGGAATATCAATAGAAGGATGCTGGTGCGCTTCCGCAAGGCCATTGACACAACAGGCCTGCGCATGATCTGCAAAACAAGGAGATTCACCTGGAGTAACGAAAGAGAGGATCCCATGCTCTTCAGCATTGACAAGTTTTTCTGCAACAATGACTGGGAGGCAATGCACCCGGGCTTCATGCTAACTGCAGCATCAACTTCCTCCTCGGATCACTGCCCGCTGATAGTGGCTAATGCATATGCACCCTTCAGAAAGGCTAGGTTTAGATTTGAGAATTTTTTGCCATGCTTGATGAGGACATCAATACCATTGTTACAACCACAACCCCTGCTGTTATACATACTGGACCAATTACTAGAGCTCGCGCACGCCAATTAAATTACCTGGTACTTTTGTTTCTTGGTAATGACTCTAATGTTCATGAGAATGTGATGCTGCCTAAATTGGATATATTTGTCTTGTTTACAAAAGAATGGCCTAGCTTGGACAAGAAGGATGAACATTGGAGCAAGATCAAGCATGGAGATAATGGCATGCGCAAGGGGACAAGAATGGAGTTTCAAGGGATGATTTCAGGACTTCGAAGCCACCATAATGAGTGCATGAATCCTTGGAAGAAATTTACAAGATGTCACTTCATAAATTTCGTCCAGAGGCTATTATAAGTGATGCGTCATGTAACGCCCTCGATGCGGCTATATCTCCCACGTGTCGAAGCACGACTTAGAGGCATAACCGCATTGAAAGCAATGTCGCAAGTGAGGTAATCTTCACACAACCCAAGTAATACATAAGGGAAAAAGATACATAGTTGGCTGACAATCGCCACTTCACACAATTACAAGAATATAGCATTACAACAACCAGATACAATCAAGGTCCGACTACGGAACCAAATTAAAAGAAGACTACCCCAAATGCTACACAGATCCCTGATCAACCCCAACTGGGCTCCACTACTGATCAACTAGAACGAAACAACACAAAGGACAAGATCTTCATCGAGCTCCTCCTTGAGCTTGGTTGCGTCACCAGCTCGGTAACATAGGCACCTGCAAACTAGTTTTGGAAGTATGTGTGAGTCATGGGGACTCAGCAATCTCGCACTCTCGCGATCAAGACTATTTAAGCTTATAGGTAAGGTAAAAAGGTATGAGGTGGAGCTGCAGCAAGCGACTAGCATATCTGGTGGCTAACATACGCAAATGAGAGCGAGAAGAGAAGGCAAAAGCGCGGTCGATAATCTATGATCAAGAAGTGATCCTAGAGCAACCTACGTCAAGCATAACTCCAACACCGTGTTCACTTCCCGGACCCCGCCGAGAAGAGACCATCACGGTTACACACGCGGTTGGTGCATTTTAATTAAGATCAACTTCAGGTTTTCTAAAACCGGACATTAACAAATTCCCATCTACCCATAACCGTGGGCACGGCTTTCGAAAGTTCAAATCCCTGCAGGGGTGTCCCAACTTATCCCATCACAAGCTCTCACGGTCAACGAAGGATATTCCTTCTAGCGGGAAGACCCGATCAGACTCGGAATCCCGGTTACAAGACATTTCGACAATGGTAAAATAAGACCAGCAACACCGCCCGAATGTGCCGACAAATCCCGATAGGAGCTGCTCATATCTCATTCTCAGGGCACACTCAGATGAGCTCTCCATACAACTAAAACCAAACCTCGAGTTTCCCCGAGGGGGCGCTGCACAGGGCTCTAATTTGGAGCGCGACTCCCAAGGGAAAAGAAAATGCTAGGTGGCGAATGGTAAAACCAATGTTGGGCATTGCTGGAGGAGTTTTATTCAAGGTGAACTGTCAAGGGGTTCCCATTATAACTCAACCGCGTAAGGAACGCAAAATCCGGGAACATAACACCGATATGATGGAAACTAGGGCGACAGGAGTGGAACAAAACACCAGGCATAAGGCCGAGCCTTCCACCCTTTACCAAGTATATAGATGCATTAATTAGATAAGAGATATTGTGATATCCCAACATAATATCCATGTTCCAAACATGGAACAAACTCCAATCTTCACCTGCAACTAACATCGCTATAAGAGGGGCTGAGCAAAGCGGTAACATAGCCAAACAACGGTTTGCTAGGACAAGGTGGGTTAGAGGCTCGGCTTAATAATATGGGAGCCATGATAAGCAAGTGGTAGGTATCGCAACATAGACATGGCAAAAGAGCGAGCATCTAGCAAGCAAATATAGAAGTGATTTCGAGGGTATGATCATCTTGCCTGAAATCCCACAAGGAGTAAGAACGAGTCCATGAAGAAGACAAACGGACGTAGTTGAACGGGTCCTCACAAACGCGACGTTATCGGAACCAACCCGAAGAAGAAAACACCGGAAAGAAGCACACACATGGTAAACAACCACGACATGAACACGACATGATGCACAATCAAGTATGATGCATGTCCGATTTAATGAAGCATGGCATGGAAAAATGCACAAGCAACCCTACAAATTAAGTGGAGCTCAACATGCAACGAGTTGCATAATGACGAAACACCACAACACGTTATTTAGTTCGATCTCGTTTATGTACCCAACAATATTAAATGTTGTTAAATATTGCAAGAGGGTGAAGCAAAGTAAAACTACCTATCTAGTCAAGGTTAAATGAGGCCGGAAGCAACGAACAACAATTCCGGTAAATCCCCATATGCATATATTAGGTTTGGTACTGTTCTGCCCTAAACACAATTTTAGAGTTGTTAAATATGCAAAGTAAAGCCATCATGATAAACTAGGCATTTTTCCACCCCAATTACATATAAAGTTTATTAAATTCCGAGTTACGGTTATTTAGTTATGAAATAAAGCATTTTAGCATGGCATAGGAGCAAATTTAACCAAACAGCATTTTAAACATTTCAAACATGGATGAAAGTTGAAAATTATTAAACTAGACAAAATTCTAAGCAACTTTCATATATAATTTATTTAGATCCGAGGCACGGTTGTGAAGTTATTAAATGCATGAAACTAGGGGGTTTTCTGTAAAACTGCAATTCCCTGGAAATTAGCTAAATTCGCACAGCCTCAAAAAAAAGATACTGGGTCGGATCTGCTGGCCCTACAACAGGGGAAAAAAGGGTGGGGCGCCAGGGGTGTTCTCACCATGGGCTTGGCCCATTCGGTGGGAGGAGGGAGGTCTGGCGCTGGCTTGCTCACGCGGCCCACGATGGCGCTGGAGGTGGGCCTTGGCGAGGGGCGCTGGAGTCAGATCACGATGTGAGGCAGGGAGACACTGACGATGCTCGCGCGGTCAACGGCGCTCGAGCGGACGAGCGAAGCTCCTCTACTTTCGAGCAGAGCGAGCATGGGCCGGCAACGAAGGACTTGGCAATGGCAGCGTAGAGACTTGGCGGACGGCGGCGTGCTCGGTGCGAGGCGGCGAGATCCAGCGGGGAAGCAGCTTGGCGGCACCGGGCTTGGGAGGAGGCCATCGGCGGAAATGGCGTGGATGGAGCAAGGCGGCAGCGACTCGGTACTTGATGCGCAGGGCGAAGCAGAAAATGCCAGCGCACGGGCTTGGCGGGTCGAGCTGCGGAACTTGGCAGGTCACTAGAGCGTTCGAAGCGGGGCGGCGTACTCATCCAAGGTTCAACAGAAGCGGGCTCGGCAGCCGCAGGAAGATGCGCTCGGGAAGATGCAGGGGAGCGGTGGCGGCGACTTGGCATCAGGAGGTGCGAGGAAGGCCGGGACGGTCCTGATCTGG
Organism: Triticum urartu; assembly: GCF_003073215.2. Classification (NCBI taxonomy): domain Eukaryota; kingdom Viridiplantae; phylum Streptophyta; class Magnoliopsida; order Poales; family Poaceae; genus Triticum; species Triticum urartu. Next base: position 153,967,466 of record NC_053022.1, on the reverse strand, counting down.
GCGGACCCAAGGCGGAGGAGCGGTTCTCGGTGATGATTTGAACATCAGCGGCCGCGGAGCTCCATGGGTCCTTGTGTTCCCTGCGAGAGAGAGAGGAAGCAAGGAGATGAGAGGGGGAGAGAGAAAGGGAAGGGAAGGGAGAAGAGACACGGGCGCAGGGTGAGGGGGGCCAGCCTGATGCAGCGGGCGGTGGTTCCGAAGAGGTCGAGGAGGTTGTTTCGAGAGAAGGGGATCAGGGGATGGCCTGGTGGTGCCTACTCTGGCGAGCTCTGTGCAGAGGCGGCGGGGCTGGCTGCTCTGGTTGGGTTCCTGGTGGCAGGGGAGATCGAGTAGAAGGAGATCTGGGAGGATCCCGAGGTGGGGGGTTTGAGTGTGGCGGCTGCGAGGAGGAATGATGGGACATCTCTCCTTGATTTTAGGGTTGCCCTGATATTTATATAGCGGGTGGATTTGGGGTGCATCTGGGTCCTCCGATCTTAATCGAACGGTCGCGAAAAGATAGCTAGAGAGTCCAAATAAGAAAACGAAGACGTTTTGTAGATGTTTGGGGATGATCCGGACATGACGATGACGACTGCTCGGGTCGGGTCCGGGACAATTTTCGGACGCGCGCGAGGGGGGCTGCGGGCTGACGAGAGAGGTTAGGTTGGACCTGGCGGTAGGTAGTGAGCCGTGTAGACGGTCTCGAGCTGAGAGAAGAGAAGAGAGGGAGGCCCGAAGACTGTTTCGGGAGACCGAAAACGTCTGACGTTTGACCGACTATATTGTCGCTATAGTTAATCGTTGGGGCGTCAAATGAACTCCGAATGCGATGAAACTTGACAGGCGGTCTATCTACACTATAATAAGACCACACGCCAACTTTCATCCCATTCCGAGATCATTTTCCGGCCACTTATAAAATAATATTTTGGACATGCCGCGGGCGCGTGCAAGTGTGTCTGGGCTCAGAACGGACAGTGGACGGAACTGGGAGACCCGGACTAATGCAAGTTTCGAAAACATGATGATGCAATGCACATGATGACATGATATGCAATGCATGACACGCAAGCAAAGACACGGCAACAACAGCGAATAACTGGAGGACACCTGGCACATCGGTCTCGGGGCATTACACGTCACCTTATTATTGGGCCAGGCCCATGTAATTTCAAAATATAGAAGTATACACTATTTTTAGAGTCCGTATGTATGGGAAAACAGAGTTAGGGTTGGTTTCGGAGCCCTCCTACAAGGGGCCGCGAAATTCGCCCTCTCTTCCTCCATATATACATCCCTTTTAGGGCGTCGTTTAGACTTTGGGTTTTGTTTAGATTAAAAGTTTGACATAGCTGCAACTTCGCGTACTTCATTTGTGTTCAACGACCAGACCAAGATGCCATAGGGCCCCACCTTGACCAATAAAGCTTTCATCGTATATTCGCAATATCCAGATTGCAATCTTAGTTTCTTGCTTCTTCTTTGTTTGCTTGCAGGAAATAGACCTTCATGGTCAGGTTGATTATGCTCCGGCGTGGCCAATAACCTCTCGGAGTTGGTTTAGCGATTGCTAAGGCGCGACGTCCCTGCACGTTGGTAGTAGGATCGTCAAAGTCTACTCCTCCAAAACGATAATCACCTTCTCATCGAAAGACGGGACACCTTTGCCTCTATCAAGTGGTATCGGATTTCCAGCTTGCTCGGTGAGATTTTCCAGTTCTTCATAGTTTAGATCGAGTCTGTTCTTCATACCTACAGTCCACGAAAAAGCCACAAAAAAATTAGGGTTAGTTCATCATATCCCAATCTGTCTGAGCCTTTGCATAATATTTTCAATGTTTTGCTTTGTTGAATTTGCGGTTGCATCGTCGTGTCAAGTTGCTGGTCTTAGTATCTAGTTCTTTAGTGTTTCAAATTCTGTTTGTGACGCTGCCGCCGCCGCACCATCGTCATCGCGTCTGCCATATACGACACCGCTTATCCGCTACTTCTCTGAGTCCATATACTACCACCGATCCGAGTCCATATACCACCACCACTCCGAGTCCATATACCACCACCAATCCGACTTCTTTTCAAATTAGGTTTGTTTTCAAGATCCATCTAATTTTAGATTCATGTTTCCTTGCCTGAGTAGGTTTTAAAAAAAAGAGTCTGGAGACCCCCGGGCAGTTTTTAGGCCAAAATTTTAGTAGGTGAACTTTTTTTCCTATCATGTTTTTGTGCTTTCCTGAGTCTTTTGAGACACGTGCCATCATACTGATTTTTATCACACTTTTTGGTCGTTGCTGCCCTGATTTCCGAAAAAATTAACAAAATTTTTTTCATGCCTATCCTGTTATTTTGACTTGGGAAGAGTTTTGAGACACTCCCATTATAGTGATTTTCGTAAAAAAAAGAGTGCCAAAAAAGAAAAATTCCAGAGTGTGCTTTTCCCTTGTTTACGTGTCGCGCCATGATTTTGTTAGTGTTCTAGGCTCGCATCTCTAGTACGGTCTAGCCTAGGACACAGTACTGTCATTGAGCGTTTATTCAACTTTGCATCGCTGAATTGATTATTGCTGACATTTTTGCTACCATATCATAAGGCTTCCCAGCTCCACATACATCTACATTGTGTGTTTGACACCACCTGGCAATAGCTCTGTCGAAGCTTTGAGAGTTTTGACTACAATGGTTGCCGATCACCACCTACTGCTGGGTAAGAACTGGTAAGAATTTGAGATTTGCTTGACGGAGTTGTGACACCCCACCACCACCACCACTTCCTAATAGTCTGTAGGATCATATTCTTGTGTGTTTATATTGCTTCTAACCACGACAAGACCACAAGTCGACAAGAATTACTGGGAGAACTTGACGAAGAAGGAGCTTCATGATAAGTGTCAGCAAATGTTGGGTCAACAGGTGGAAGACGTGATGGCCAGCTTTGGAAATGCACTAGGGAGTATTGATGATATTAAGAAGACAATTGACACCAAGTTGGACGCCAAGTTCGATGAAGTACTTGCACATCTTCCAAAACCACCACCTGCATCTGCTGCACCGTTGCAACAACATCAACAACTACCTCCACATCGCGATCCATTAGGGCGAGCACAGTGTGTTCCTCTTGAGCTAGGACAAACTTCTAGTGCCGCTGCTACTGCTGTTGATGCTTCTGTAGCTTCTTCTACTACTGTCACAGAGGAGGACTATTACAAGGATGAGGTTGATCAAATCAGAACTACGTGCAACCACCAGCACTAGGTCGTCCTCATGCATATAATCGCAACGGTAGGGCTGCTCCACCACCTCGGGTATGAGATCATTACCATCTTCCTAAACTAAAATTGGATATTCCACCATTCGAGGGTAGATATGTTCCTGATATATATATCTTACATGGGAATTAGAAACTGAACAACGTTTTACATGTTCACAATATCCTGAGGAGAGACATGTTGCTGCTACTGTTTGTGCTTTCACTAGTTTTGCATGTGTATGGTGGTCTGAACATTGTAGATTATATCCTATTCCCACTACTTGGCCGATTTCAAAATTGCTATGCGTACTCATTAGGTTCCACCATATTATCAATGTGAATTACTTTAAAATCTGCAGCATTTGAGACAAGGAAAAAAATTCTATAGAGGAGTAGTATCAGGAATTACAAACTGACATGATTAGATGTGGCATTGTTGAGGATAATGACACTACTAGGAAAAGACCTACTAATGGCGCACCAGTTTTGCCTACTAATGGCGCATCACTGGTGCGCCATTAGTATCACGCCACTAGTATTTATTACTAATGGCGCACCACCCAGTGCGCCATTAGTATATGACACCATGCGCCATTAGTATGCCTCCCAGGGGCCATATTTAACAATGTGCTTTGGCACACTAATGGCGCACTACGGATGGATGCGCCATTAGCATACTTGGCATACTAATGGCGCACTATTTGGTAATGCGCCATTAGTATACTTTGGCATACTAATGGCGCATTCTGTAGTGATGCGCCATTAGTATGAATATTAGGTTTATTTTTTTTACTTTTTTGATTTTTGCACAGGTTACAAAATATATTATTTGACAGAATATAGACAGTAGCACACAGCAACAGTAGATTCATCGAATACAATAGAAGATTAGTCTCCGAATACAATTCATCATATTAGTCTCTGAATTCAAAAGACCGAACAAAGATAAAACATTACAAGTCTCGAGAACGCGAGTATCGAGTTTGTCTTCACATTACAAGTCGATATCGATCATCTAAACTACCATCACATAGAAGAGAGTTGCGGTCATCACGATGAGCATCATCGCGATGAAACTGGTCTTCATCCGGTTCCTCCAATGCTCCCTCCTCTCTCCCGCTAGATAGCGGGCGTATCTAGATTCCGCCTCCGCCCTAGTGGTGTACCCTTTGTAATTGTTACTGCTGAAACGGTGAACCTGTCTCCGACACTCCTCCTAGTTGTCGTAGACTCCGGGAACCTTACCCTTGTACACGACATACGGCGGCATCTCTATGCACAAGCCAAACAACAGACAATACATACATAAGCAATATATAAGTATGCAACAAAAGGATCGAAAGAGAAAAGCAAGACATGACATTAATAGCACGATTCATGGTCCTACTAATAAATAGCATCGATTACATCTAAGTTGAACGACTGTCCAAACCAAAGAGACATACAAGTTCATTAAAGTTTAATTACAACATGAGCCAATCAATGTTTCAGAACTACACATAGGATCACTACTGTCGACTCGACTCATGGGACCGGAGCATGGATGAAGCCGCCGTCTGTCGTGATGGTCATGAAATCGCGGGCGTTGTCAGCCTGCATTTGTAGCGTTCCGTCTATCTCCCTGTTGGATGGTTGATATCTGAGGTAGAACTGCCCCGAGGTATGAAGGACATCTTGATGGATGATGTTCGCAAACTCCGACTAGATGCGAAAGAATTCTTGTCTGATGTCCGCGTCCTGGATTGCCGACAAGCTCGCGGCCCAATCTTTGAGATTATTTGGTAGAAGAAGGTGATGATGGTCCCTTACGATCGCCCGCATGTGATGGAGGGCATAGTAGGCATCCTTCTGACCACCAGGTGGCTGCTTGACGCAGCAGAACGTCGTATTGGGGGCGAACACGTGCTTGCCATACTTACAAACTGCCCTGGTGAAGGTGCCTCCAGATTTGGTGTAGCCGGGGAGAACATCATCAAGAACATTCTTGATATTTGTGTAGTCTATGTTGGAGTTACAGTTCGGGTCGAAATATGTGGCCATGGAATATTTCGGGCTTAAGAGGATGAGTTTGCAATGTGTGTCACTACACAGAACACGGAATGTTAGAAAAAAAAGAACGATCGAAATCTAAGAAATCATATGTTACGGGGCGGTTAAAGGATGACTTACTCGGGAAAGTAAGCCACAAGGAAGTTATCCTTATCTCGGTTTGCCAGAATGACGTCTTCGAGGTGTGAACTCGCGACTTGGCGGTCCCCAGCGCTGCTCAAGAGGTTGGCACGCATGTAGAAGGGGTCGACGATCACGATGTCCGGGGTCTTGTCTCTAATGATCCGCATCTCCATACTCAGCGAAAACAGCCGAACGAAGGTGTAGTGCAGCGGATGAAGGTTAAACATAGCAAAGATGTCATCAAACCGCAGGACGATCGTACCCCCGATGTCGCCATCCACAAAGCCCTTGCCCTCTGGCACCTTGGCCACGAAAACTGGGTATGCCACATCATTCTCTCTTAGACGCCGCTTCTCCATAGAAAGAACACTGTCGTGCAGACTCCGCATAGCACCGGTTGCAGCATTGAGCATATTTGTCGGTAGCATCGCCCTACCCACCACATGCACCCTCCTCGAGATATCCTTAGGTGAAGGTGGCCCGTCCTGAGCACGGATCGTACTCGATGCTGGCTGGCTCGCACCGGCGCCCTTTTTAGTCTGCCGTTTCAGGCTCTTCTTCTTGATCTGTTGTAATGGGACCGAGTTCTGCTCAAAGACCGCCTTCTTGAGTGTGTTGGGGATGATAATATTTCGCACCTCAGCTATCTGAGGCTCGGTGAAGGCGGCAGCTGGAGGCTTCTCCTGAGAACTGAACGCCAGACGACGCCTGTTGCAACTGGGTTTCTCCGACGTACCAGCTAGATCGCGGTCGTCTTGGTTGGGTTCTTGAGAAGGAGGCCCGCAGAACTCGTCATCGTACCCATGTTCGGCAAAGTACTTATCAACGTTGGTAAATGTACCGTTGTCGTCGTCATCCGGATCTTGTGCCATATGCATGTCCGGATCCTGTGCCATAGGGATGTCCGGCATGTCCGGTAGCGTTGCGGCATTCTTGCCATGGCTTGGCGCCGGCACGACTAGCGGTCTTGTCTGTGGGGTGGTGTCCCCCGCCCCCAAACGAATCTGGCTCTTCGGCCAAAGCAGGGGCCAACTTACGCAGGCGCTGAGGGTCATCTCATCTTCTTCATCGGGCCCAGCGGGTCGAATCAGAGGTAACAGCTCGTCGCAGCCTGGTAGCACCCGAACCACTTCAACCCTGTACATTGTGGGTGGCATCGGATTACCGTGGAACACGGGGTTGCTCGGTTGAACGATTCTGCCCTTGGCGACATCGACCAACTCGCCGCCCACGAAGTGCAGGAGAGTGCAAGGAACGTCGGCGGCGCCCTGCGAAAACATGTAGGGCGTCAGGGATGATCAGTCAAAGGCAAGGAGATGAAGTCCTCGGCCGAGAGGCTTAGTTACCGTGATGCCGTCGAGCTCGGCTAATGTCGAGGCACCGCCAACGGCGGGCGTGCAACTGACGGAGGGGCCGCTTGCTGGCGAGGTGCCGGTCGGCGTACACCCAGGTGCATTAAGCTCCAATGCCGGCGCTGGAGACACCAATACCGCCGCCACCGGAGACACCAATGGCGCCGCCGCCGGAGACACCAATGGCGCCCCTGCGCGTTGTGCGAGTTGCTGGCCGTGAAGCTGGGAATCGGGGGCGGCCCCTGTTGGCCACCCGCAATCCACGTCGTTATCCCATGAATCAAGGTAGGCATAATGCCGGTGAGCGTCGATCCCAGTTGTTGTTGCACCTGCTCTTAGACCATCTCCGAAATCCGCGCCACTTGCGCCTTGAGTGCTTCAACCTCGCGCGACTGGCTTTCCGAGCTGGTCTTTTTCTCCTTTCGCCCACCAGTGGTATAGTATGACGACCATTTTGTGGACAAGCCTTTGCCGGCCACACGACCAGCTGACGTTGGCTTACTGAGCTTATCCTTGTTTTTCATTACGTTCAACGCCCTATTCAAAGGGGTGTCGAAAGGGGAGCTCTGAGACGACCCCGCGCTACTGCTTTCTTTGTCCTGCGGAAGGAACGTGAACCATTTAGAAATATTGGGGATTAATTAGAATGCAACCATATGGAGCTAATTACGCGGGGGTGTATTCCTTACCAGAACAAGCTCAAGCGCCTTGGTCTTCAGATCCGTGGTAAGTTCCTTTGTTACCGGGTCCTCCTTGTACCGGGCCCTGAGAAAGTTCCTGGTCTGCTTGTCATGGTATTTCTCGAAGCGGGGCGGTAGGCCTTGCTCGACACGCTCCGCGTCCTCCTTGTCCCATATAGGCTCCGCCACTATGTAACCGCCGGGACCGAGTTGGTGGACCCCTATGTTCAACTGCCGCATTTCTTTCCCCCACTGACTTGATTCGGAGGTTGCGGGGTTCTTGCACTTGATCTTGAACTCCTTGTAGTCATCTTCGCTAATCAAAGGATATTTCGCCTTGATCTTCTCATAACTATCACCTTTGTCAATCATTGCCTTCACCGTGCTCTTCCAAGTAGACAGGGCCGTGCTCATCCTCGTGAGGGTGGCACCGTTCACTTTATTCCCCGAGAGGCGTGTGTTTGCAAACTCAGCGGGGAACTTGTATCGTTCGTGCAGCTTCATGAAGAGGAGGCTGCGCAAATTCCCTTGGTCCTTATTCCTTAGGTTCTCGGTGTTGATCGAGGCGGTGCTCCGGAGAATGCACCCGAGCTGAACCGAGTACCCCTTGACTACGTGTTTGGGCGCCGTCGGATGGCCGGCGGAGTTCACTTCAGTAAATTCCTCCCTGACAGTGTCGAGCACGTTCGGGCGCCGGTCTTCCGTTGCCTCTTCGGTTGGCTGCCATCTGTGCGTGTGCCGCCATCATAAGTGGTGGCATCCGCGGCGCCATCATCAGTGGTGTCATCCCCGACGCCACTAGGGGTTGTGTAGTCAGGATCGGTGTCTTCCGCGGCGTCCTCATAGCGGTGAGGTTCTTCCTCCAACTCCTGGGACAGCTCCTAGAATTGCTTGCCGCCCGAACCGTCGGCCTCATCATTGTGGGCCATGTTTCGCTCTAAATAGGAAAAAAGTTTGGTCAAAAAGTTGGTTATTGTCAAGGAACAAGATCATGGTCTCATCATTTAGGGTTTGTCAACACCGAGGCATCCTAAAAGCTAAGCTTTTATCATTTAGGGTTTGTCGACACCGAGGCACCCTAAAAGCCTAAGCGTACATCATTTAGGTTCTCATCGACACCGAGGCACCCTATAGAAGCCAAGTTAAGTTTTCATCATTTAGGGTTTATCGATGCCGAGGCACCCTAGGTTGGGCCTAATCACTTGGCACTAATCACTTGGCTCTATTGCCACCTATGTTGGGTTTATCATCTAGGGTTTATCGATGCTAAGGAGAATTCTAAGTTGGGCCTAATCACTTGGCTCTGTTGCCACCTATGGTTTAATGCAGCAAGAATGGTGGGGCAGTTGATCCTACTTAACTAAGTACTGAGATACCCCGGCCCATGCATTAGTCGCAAGTACCCCATATGTCCTATTTTTAGCAAAGTCATGCTAAACTTCACGGAAAATTTCAGCATGCCCTTTGCTGAAAATAGGACATATGGAGTACCCAAATTTGCCGGAATGGAAGTTAATCAACATTCCGGCAAACTCAAGGGCCTCTCGGGGTACCTGCAAATTCATCACGACACAATGGTCAGAGACAAAACCCAGCCACAGACCATATGGTCCTCTGCTTTCATATGGAAAAAAAATCAGCTCAACTTATGTGAGCTTCCATTCTAGATATAATAGGTCACCCAACAAAAAATCATCAATAGTATGATCAATTTTGAATCAATAGACATACTTCTCAAAAGAGGCATGATCAAATTCTGGTGCCCTTGACTTACTAGTATTTATCTCTTATGACTGATGAATGTGCATTGAGTCCAGAAGCAAAGACTCTACAGTGAAATGAAAAAAACCTTGGAAATATATTTATGATAACTCTAAATGGATCAGAAGGTGCAGATGCACTTGTAAAAAAAAGGTATGCATTTGCAGCAGCTTTGTTCTGATTATGACACCATTTTGTTAAGAAGGCAAAATAACATTATCATCCCAATTCATGGTTGAAGTTGAAGACCCTAAGCTTTAAAATTCCAAGTCTCACTTACGCATGTTAACTTATTTACCAGTTCAGAACTATCACCAGAAAATAGTAAATCCACATTGACCACATAATATTATTTTGCAACCACTCAGTTTGTCCTTGGCCGGGACACTTGAAGCACAAAACAACTAATGCAGAGATAGGTCTACTTTGGTTCTAACAGATCACATCCTGGTGCATATGTGGGGTTTTTTACTTAGAAAATACAAAACTTCTATTATTGTTTTTATTTTTAACCAGAGCCTAACCACCTCTACAGTTTACAAACTAATTCAGATAATCACTAATCAGGCATGGAAAATTATTTTAGCCATGATCCCTGAGGATTAGAGCCTCCACAAGTCAGATAAAATTAATGTCTCCACTTATGTTGTCAATGCTTGTTGTATGTTTGGCTTAAGGGGTTTCCTTTTCAAATTCTGACTCTGTTTCTAAACAAAGTAGGCTTCTATCCTATCTAGAATGTAATGAAGATGTCTTGGATAAGCTGAGTGTTGTAATGAAGATGTCTTGGTGAGACTTGATATATGTCCAAAATTATAAAAATCACAAGGTACTTTCTCTACCTAATAAACTCCATATGACCACATAAAACCCTGTTTAACACACCTGTAAAGAGGAACAACCCCCCTAAGGAGCTAGAAAGCTATATGAAACAAAATTATCAAGCATAGGCATACAAATTCAGTACTGTATGAAACAAAATAGGTACAACAAGTAGCTGCTAGAGTCATATGCTAAGAGTAGGTGTCAGCCTAAGACATTCTGAAATAGTAAATAACTAAAGGGCACTTGATTATGCACTTAGTAACAAGGTATATTGCATGATTCATAATTTTATAGGAAACCAATAGTAGAAATTTGATTGGGAGTGCTCCATTTCACTAGAGGCCCAATTGCTTTTATCAGTAGCATGTGCATCACTGCATCAGGACATTAACAGGTGCATGTAACGCCCCGAGACCGATGTGCCAGATGTCGTCTAGTTATTTGCTGTTGTTGCCTTGTCATTGCTTTTGTGTCATGCATTGCATATCATGTCATCATGTGCATTTCATTTGCATACGTGTTCGTCTCATGCATCCGAGCATTTTCTCCGTTGTTCGTTTTGCATTCCGGCACTCCTATCTCCTCCGGTGGTCATTTCTACCTTTCTTTCATGTGTGGGGATTAAACATTTCCGGATTGGACCGAGACTTCCCAAGCGGCCTTGGTTTACTACCGGTAGACCGCCTGTCAAGTTTTGTGCCATTTGGACTTTGTTTGATACTCCAACGGTTAACCGAGGGACCGAAAAGGCCTCGTGTGTGTTGCAGCCCAACACCCCTCCATTTGGCCCAAAACCCACCAAAACCTGCTCCATCATCTTGGTCGTTCGATCACGATCGCGTGGCCGAAAACCGCACCTCATTTGGACTCTCCTAGCTCCCTCTACCTATAAATATGTGTCTTCCTCCGAAAATCCCGCAGTCCAAACCCTAGATCCAACTCCCGCACGCCGCCGGACATGTTTGTCCCGCCGCCGGACGTGTCCGCCGCCGCCGCCACGTCGCTCCGGCCAATGCCAGGCCGCCACATCATCGTCGCCGCCCCCGCGCCCAACCGGAGCCCGCCACCTGTCCAGCGCACCGCCTCCCACCGTGCCGGCCCGTGGAGCCCATCGCGGGCCCGCCCAGCCCGGATCCGCCGCGCCGCCCTCCCGACCGAGCCGCGCCGTCCGCCTGTCGTCTTCTTCGCGCCCGGTCGTCGGAGTTGCTCCGCGCCACCGGACCTCCGCCGCCGCGCCTCTACTTCCCCGCCGCCGCGCCTTCCTCTGCCGCCACCGCACAACGCCGCGCCGCCCGAGCTCGCCGGCCAACGTCGTCTGCCACGGCACGCCACCCGGCCATCGCCTCCGTTCGCCGGCGTCGACCGCCGCCGTCTCCCGCCACCGCATCGCCGGCGCAAGCGCCGCCCCGCCGCCGTCCTGTCTCGCCCTCGCCTTGCCGGAGTTCGAAGTCCGGCCGGATCCGGGGAGTGGGATGAGATCCACCACTCCCCGAACCAAACACCCGTCTCGGATCTGCACCGCGCCGTCCCGGATCCCTCCGTCCCGCGTTGACTTTCGCGGAGGTATAATTCCACTAAGTCCCCGAAATTCCCAGATTCATGTCCCATGTTCTTCATGCCGTAACTTTGCATCCGTAGCTCCGATTCATGCGTATAGCATATCAAAATGTTCGTCTCAGAGAGTACATCATTTCACCTCATTGTATCATTTTCATTTGAGTTCATCTTGATGCCCTAAATGATGTTGGAAGAGTGCTACTTGAGATAATTGTCAGATCTGCTGCTCCATTTAGATATTTGTCATTTTTGCCATGATTATTGTGTGCATGATATGCCCATGAGCTCTACATATGTTTTGTTAAGTGTTTCACCATCTTTCTAGAGGTGCAACCCATGTATTTTTGTGATGTCTGTGGCGACTAGCACAAGCTTGAAAAGTGAGGCACTTGTTAATGCTGATTTCAGGAACTTAGCATTTCCACTAAGTCCTTGGTCTGTTTATCTCATTATGCCATATGTTCATGTTGTTTCCTAGTGATCTGTGCCTCTCTTGAGGATGATCAGTAAGGATGTTTTGTTAATCTTGTAGTGCTCTATCCATCCATGTATTTGTTTGAAATTATGAAGCACCCTAGCTTGAGTCAATGGAGCTCTACTTTTGCTATTTCGTGAATCTGGGCAGATTGTCTACTTGGTAGCAATTTTGCCACGGATGTTGTAGTTGATCCGTGCATGCTATGTTATTGTTCTTGCCATGTCTAGCTTGCATTATGTGTATTCTTTATGGGTGTATGCTTATATTGTCATGCCTTGCTCTGTAGTGAGTGCATCGAGCTCGTAAACATGCCTACTTGTTATCTGTTTCAGCATGCTCCAGTTTTCTCTAAGTCTGTGATCTGATTATGTTTTTGCCATGTTCACATGTTTGCAATTGTATTTTCTGCTCCCTTTTGGCTCAAGGTCACTAAGGGACTTTTGTTAATATATTTGAGTAGCTCCATGCCATGCTTTACTTTGCCATGTTCAGGTCATGTAGCATATAGTTTTCATGCTCCGAAGAGTGCTATCTGATCTGAAATTCCAGAAAAGTGTTAATTTCACCAAGTCTGAGATCTGTTTACCAATTGCATTTTTGCCATGCTTGTTTGAACCTGTTAATGGATGAATTGGCCGTAGCTCTGTGTTCATCTTTTGTTAAGCATCTTGAGTGGATCCCTGCCATGTATTTTGTTTCCATGTTTGAGTGCTGTAGCATATTTAACTTGTTGCATTTAGATGGCTACTTGCTGTAAATCGCAGAACGTGGTCATATTTGAATCGCTTGCCATTTCCAAACCGTAACTCCGATTCCGGTGATCTTTATATTGTTTTCAAGTGATTTCATCTCATCTTTCCAGTGGCACACTTGGATTTCCATGTTGAGGCCAGTTTCATTCATTCCCTTGCAAATCATGCATGTGCATCGCATGCCGCATCCCGCATATCATACCATGTTCATGTGTTGGTTGTTTACTATGTTGTGTGCTTCTTTTCCGGTGTTTGCTTGTTCGCGTTGGTTCCGATAACGTTGTGTTGTGAGGACCCGTTCGTCTACGTTCCGTTTGTCTTCTTCATGGACTCGTTCTTCTTCCTTGCGGGATTTCAGGCAAGATGACCATACCCTCGAAATCACTTCTATCTTTGCTTGCTAGATGCTCGCTCTTTTGCTATGCTATGCTGTGATACCTACCTCTTGCTTATTATGCCTCCCATATTGTTAAACCAAGCCTCTAACCCACCTTGTCCTAACAAACTATTGATTGGCTATGTTACCGCTTTGCTCAGGCCCTCTTATAGCGTTGTTAGTTGCAGGTGAAGATTGAAGTTTGTTCCTTGTTGGAACATGGAGATGTTGTTCCTTGTTGGAACATGTTTACTTGTTGGGATATCACATTATATCTTATTTAATTAATGCATCTATATACTTGGTAAGGGTGGAAGGCTCGGCCTTATGCCTGGTGTTTTGTTCCACTCTTGCCGCCCTAGTTTCCGTCATATCGGTGTTATGTTCCCGGATTTTACGTTCCTTACGCGGTTGGGTAATAATGGGAACCCCTTGACAGTTCGCCTTGAATAAAACTCTTCCAGCAATGCCGAACATTGGTTTTACCGTTTGCCACCTAGCCTTTTCTTTTCCCTTGGGGGTCGCGCGCCCAAGGGTCATCATTATTTTACCCCCCCGGGCCAGTGCTCCTCTGAGTGTTGGTCCAAACTAGAGTCCTGTGCAGCGCCCCCTCAGGGAAACTCAAGGTTTGGTTTTAGTTGTATGGAGAGCTCATCTGAGTGTGCCCTAAGAAAGAGATATGTGCAGCTCCTATCGGGATTTGTCGGCACATTCGGGCGGTGTTGCTAGTTTAGTTTTACCCTGTCGAAATGTCTTGTAGAACCGAGATACCGAGTCTGATCGGAATGTCTCGGGAGGAGGTCTATTCCTTCGTTGACTGTGAGGGATTGTGATGGGCTAAGTTGGGACACCCCTGCAGGGATTTGAACTTTCGAAAGCCGTGCCCGCGGTTATGGGCAGATGGTAATTTGTTAACGTCCGGTTGTAGAAAACCTGAAGTTGACCTTAATTAAAATACATCAACCGCGTGAGTAACCATGATGGTCTCTTTCCGGCGGAGTCCGGGAAGTGAACACGGTATTGGAGTTATGCTTGACGTAGGTTGTTTTAGGATCACTTCTTGATCATACTTTTATCGACCGTGCTTTGCTTTCTCTTCTCGCTCTCATTTGCGTATGTTAGCCACCATATTTGCTAGTCACTTACTGCAGCTCCACCTCATACCTTTACCTTACCCATAAGCTTAAATAGTCTTGATCACGAGGGTGCGAGATTGCTAAATCCCTGTGGCTCACAGATACTTCCAAAACCAGTTTGCAGGTGCCCTTGAGTCCGTGCAGATGACGCAACCAAGCTCAGGAGGAGCTCGTTGAAGATCTTGTCCTTTGTCTTGCTTCGTTCTAGTTGATCAGTAGTGGAGCCCAGTTGGGGTCGATCGGGGACCTTTGTCGCATTTGGGGTTCTTCTTTTATTTTGGTTCCGTAGTCAGACCTTGATGTTATCTGGTTGATGTAATGCTTTATTCATGTAATTGTGTGAAGTGGCGATTGTAAGCCAACTATGTATCTTTTCCCTTTATGTATTACATGGGTTGTGTGAAGATTACCTCACTTGCGACATTGCTTTCAATGCGGTTATGCCTCTAAGTCGTGCTTCGACACATGGGAGATATAGCCGCATCGAGGGCGTAACAAGTTGGTATCAGAGCCTTCCCCGACCTTAGGAGCCCCACTGATTGTTCGTTTTTAGTAGCCGTTGTTGAGTCTAGAAAAATGTTTTGAGTCATTTAGGAATTATATATATCGGAGAGTTGAGGAATTCTTTTTACTTCCCAGTCCCCTCATCGCTCTGGTAAGGCATCCTGCCGTAGAGTTTTGACTATTCTCTTCTCAAATTTCACTAAAAAATTTTTAGGATCACGCGGGTATCTTGGAATCGTTCTGATGGTTTTATGACGAGAACATTGTCTTGGTGCCTCCTGTTAGGGGTTTTGTGGAAGTGTCCCGGGGAGTTGAGCTCCGAGGTGTTATCGCCATAATTTTATCGTTGCAGTTCTGGAATACCTGAGTTTAGTACGCCGACATCGAAAATCTCTTTTATGCAGTTCGTTGGTGAGATAACCTCGACGCCACCCAGTACTGGGGCGGGAGTTCGGGAGTAACGCCATAACTTGTATAACAGATGCTTTTCGAAGGTTGAGGTAGATGATTTCCAAAGGTTTCTTGGTTATGTGTTGAAGGATGGATACAGCTGGATGTAGGATTTGCTAGTTTGGGTGAGATATTATGCTTCCCCTGTATCCCCAACACCTGATTGCATAACCGGAAAGGTTCGGGAGTTTCATAGGTGGGAATTCAAGTAGCTCATAGGATATCTTTCCGACAGATGTATGATTTGAAATTGGGGTTCGACATCTAGTGGTCCGCCTATTCACGGTCGGTTTTACAGTGGTCTCGTTGTGTCTTAAAGAGTCCTTGGCTATGCCGACTCGGGGACGCTTCGTATGTTATGTGCACTGCCTTGTACATGATGGTGCTGTATGATCGAGCCCGTGTAGGCCCCACCCCGAAAACTTCGGACAAAATCTCTATCATATGTTTGTTCCGGCTTATTCTACAAGCCAATCCTTTGTTTTGTTTTGAGTTGTGGTATTCGAGTTGCTTCGAAGTCAAGTGTTGATTCCATACCTTTCCCCAAATGGTGTTCTCATACTCCGATGTGAGAACTAATCCTTCTCCGTCATCGAGACTGTCAAGCCAATCCTTTTTAACCGGCTTGCTTCTCTTCAAGTGGATCCGATCATTGCAACATCCGCAAGTTTCAATCTCAGCTTTCTCTACGGTGTTCGTTTCATCCATCCCAAGTTGCATTTGTTTTCCCGCCCACCCACCCTTTTTCGTGAAGGACTCAGATTTCTCAATCGAGTATCCATCTTATTGATGTGAAGACTCTCTATTCTTTTTCTATCAATATTCTTATCCGGTGATTCTCATGAAGATTCTAACGGAGCTTCAAGTTCGTCTCTCATCACTAGTTTTCTTCTCCGGTGGAACCAATTCAAGCTTTCGGTGTTGGTCATACCCTTTTCCTCGTTTCAAATGCCTTCTCATAACGGTACACCTAATAATCTTTCACCGCTCGCTATTCTATTGTTCCGGAGTGCTCAAGTTATCTCGAAGATTCATGTTTTCCACTCTGCAATCGTTCAAGATTTTTTGAGGTTGTTATCTCATTCAAGCCATTTATTTCAACCGGTGCAATCTCTCTTCAAATCGTTCTACGGTCTTTCTTTTGAGTGGGCCCTAACCCACAGGTCTTTTCCCAGGATCTTACCCGACTCTTCTAATTTTTCCCGGAGTTACTCACAAATTCTTTTCGAAGTTTGACATAAGAATGATTCATCATCAGTCATATGTATTTCTCCAAGATCTTTCAAATTCTTTTCATCGTTGGCTCGACCTTTTCCAATTTTAATTCCGGAGTGCCTCTACAATTCTTGGTGTTGTTTCTCGTCATCATTCTCTGTATTGAAGACCGAAGAAGAGTTTTTCCTTCATATCCTATCTGTTCTCTCAGAGATTCATGGTTCTAGTTCGAGGCCATCCTCTCATAATTGTTTTCGAGTGTGAGAATTCTTTTCATCTATCCGGAGTAATTGAAGAGTCTTCTCAGTTTGTTATCTGGAGTCCATCTATTCAGGATTATTCATTCTCAGCTTTCAGTTATCATTCTCCAATCATACCGGTGCTTAAATCAAGGATTCTCTAATCAGCTCGTAATCCCTTCGTTCTCATGTATCTAGATTCTCTCAAGTATCCTCGTTCATTTCATAATTCTTCCCGGTGTTCCTTTATGTTTCCTTCGGTCATTCTAATTCTTACCGTGGTTCGTTCAAGACTTCTCTTCCTTCGTTATCATATCAATTTATTCGTTATTTCAATTCTACCGGTGGTTCGTTGAAGACCTTCCCAAGTTTGACGCTATATCTCTCTTAATTTTTTTCTACGAGAATAAGTAATGTGTCAAATCCATTGATTGTCATCAATTTAATTGGTGAAGGATAAGCATAATATAATTCTTATTCTTGTTTCATCGAGTTTGTTCAATTCCTATTTTTTCGGAGTGGTTCATCATACTTATTCTGGGTTTCAAGTGCTCTTCTTTCTTTCCCGGAGTTCCAAGTTCTCTCAATTATTTCATCGCGAGATCCATTTAAATCATTGCAAGGCTTCAACCTTATTCTTTTCATCCTCCATTTTGATTGATCATTTCTTTTATTTCCGGAGTTCTCATGAAAGTTCTACATGATGGTTCATCAAGGATTTATACTCCTTCTCGAAGTGTTCATCGAGATTCTTTTCTAAGAAACTCAAGCTTTCTTCATATTGTAATCCGGAGTGCATTTCTGTCTATCGTATCATTGGAGATGGTATCATGTCATTCTTGATAATTTGAGTTCATGTTTTCATGATTCACATGCTGTCAAGATTGGGATATTTTAAATCCATCAACCTATTCGTTGGAATTGTCTTGGGTTATATTTCACCTAAAGCCATCCCTAAGGACTGTTGCTATCTATGGTGCTCATAAATGATCTAAGCTCTTCTTTATCCTCCCGGTGAAATAAGTTTCTCGTCTCCTCGTTCATATCAATCCAATTCTTTTCTCGTGAGTGGCAGGTTGTCACCTCATAATTTGAGATGTATTCCATAAGACCATATCAAGCTTATTCCTTTCGTTGTTGGTTTTTCCAACAACTCCGTTCTAGCTTTTGTTGTAAACTTGCTCCCTCAAGGCCTTGTTTTCCCTTCGTTCACTTCATCCCATTCTTACTTTTGTTCCGGAGGCATTGTGATGCTCATCTTTTCAACCCATCATCTCGAATGTGTCAGGACCATGCTCTTGTCGTGCTTATCCATTTAACCGGAGTGTCGTGCCCTCTTTTCAAGTTCTATCACTTCATCAAGTTCTATTCAATTCCTTTCTTTTTCAAACGGAAAGCTTCAACTTTGTTCATCTCCGTTGTATCCTTTCTTCCAATGTGTTCAACCTCTTCAAGGTTCGTGGTTTCACTCGTTTGTCAATGAAGCAACTTAGTTTTACCTCTTCTCTTTCTCTTCTGTTGTCCCTCCGGTGCCATTCTAGATCTCGGGACGAGATCCTCACGTAGTGGTGGAGTGTTGTAACGCCCCGAGACCGATGTGCCAGGTGTCGTCTAGTTATTCGCTATTGTTGCCTTGTCATTGCTTGCGTGTCATGCATTGCATATCATGTCATCATGTGCATTTCATTTGCATAGGTGTTCGTCTCATGCATCCGAGCATTTTCTCCATTGTCCGTTTTGCATTCCGGCGCTCCTATCTCCTCCGGTGGTCAATTCTACCTTTCTTTCATGTGTGGGGATTAAACATTTCCGGATTGGACCGAGACTTGCCAAGCGGCCTTGGTTTACTACCGGTAGACCGCCTGTCAAGTTTCGTGCCATTTGGACTTCGTTTGATACTCCAACGGCTAACCGAGGGACCGAAAAGGCCTCGTGTGTGTTGCAGCCCAACACCCCTCCATTTTGGCCCAAAACCCACCTAAACCTGCTCCATCATCTCGGTCGTTCGATCACGATCGCGTGGCCGAAAACCGCACCTCATTTGGACTCTCCTAGCTCCCTCTACCTATAAATATGTGTCTCCCTCCGAAAATCCCGCAGTCCAAACCCTAGATCCAACTCCCGCACGCCGCCGGACATGTTTGTCCCGCCGCTGGACGTGTCCGCCGCCGCCGCCACGTCGCTCCGGCCAATGCCAGGCCGCCACGTCATCGCCGCCGCCCCCGCACCCAACCGGAGCCCGCCACCTGTCCAGCGCACCGCCTCCCACCGCGCCGGCCCGTGGAGCCCATCGCGGGCCCGCCCGGCCCGGATCCGCCGCGCCGCCCTCCCGATCGAGCCGCGCCGTCCGCCCGTCGTATTCTTCGCGCCCGGTCGCCACAGTTGCTCCGCGCTACCGGACCTCCGCCGCCGCGCTGCTGCTTCCCCGCCGCCGCGCCTTCCTCCGCCGCCACCGCGCAACGCCGCGCCGCCCGAGCTCGCCGGCCGACGTCGTCCGCCGCGGCACGCTGCCCGGCCACCGCCTCCGTTCGCCGGCGTCGACCGCCGCCGTCTCCCGCCACCGCATCACCGGCGCAAGCGCCGCCCCGCCCCGTCCTGTCTCGCCCTCGCCTCGCCGGAGTTCGAAGTCCGGCCGGATCCGGGGAGTGGGATGATATCCACCACTCCCCGAACCAAACACCCGTCTCGGATCTGCACCGCGCCGTCCCGGATCCCTCCATCCCGCGTTGACTTTCGCGGAGGTATAATTCCACGAAGTCCCCGAAATTCCCAGATTCATGTGCCCATGTTCTTCATGCCGTAACATTGCATCTGTAGCTCCGATTCATGCATATAGCATATCAAAATGTTCGTCTCAAAGAGTACATCATTTCATCTCATTGCATCATTTTCATTTGAGTTAATCTTGATTCCCGAAATGCTGTTGGAAGAGTGCTACTTGAGATAATTGTCAGATCTGCTGCTCCATTTAGATATTTATCATTTTTGCCATGATTATTGTGTGCATGATATGCCCATGAGCTCTACATATGTTATGTTAAGGGTTTTGCCATCTTTCCAGAGGTGCAAACCATGTATTTTTGTGATGTGTGTGGTGAGTAGCACAAGCTTGCAAAGTGAGGCACTTGTTAATGCTGATTTCAGGAACTTAGCATTTCCACTAAGTCCTTGGTCTGTTTATCTCATTATGCCATATGTTCATGTTGTTTCCTAGTGATCTGTGCCTCTCTTGAGGATGATCAGTAAGGATGTTTTGTTAATCTTGTAGTGCTCTATCCATCCATGTATTTGTTTGAAATTATGAAGCACCCTAGCTTGAGTCAATTGAGCTCTACTTTTGCTATTTCGTGAATCTGGGCAGATTGTCTACTTAGTAGCAATTTTGCCACGGATGTTGTAGTTGATCCGTGCATGCTATGTTATTGTTCTTGCCATGTATAGCTTGCATTATGTATATTCTTGATGGGTGTATGCTTAGATTTTCATGCCTTGCTCTGTAGTGAGTGCATCGAGCTCGTAAACATGCCTACTTGATATCTGTTTCAGCATGCTCCAGTTTTCTCTAAGTCTGTGATCTGATTATATTTTTGCCATGTTCACATGCTTGCAATTGTATTTTCTGATCCCTTTTGGCTCAAGGTCACTAAGGGACTTTTGTTAAGCTCTTTGAGTAGCTCCATGCCATGCTTTACGTTGCCATGTTCAGGTCCTGTAGCATATAGTTTTCATGCTCCGAAGAGTGCTATCTGATCTGAAATTCCAGACAAGTGTTAATTTCACCAAGTCTGAGATCTGTTTAGCAATTGCATTTTTGCCATGCTTGTTTGAACCTGTTAATGGATGAATTGGCCATAGCTCAGTGTTCATATTTTGTTAAGCATCTTGAGTGGATCCCTGCCATGTATTTTGTTGCCATGTTTGAGTGTTGTAGCATATTTAACTTGTTGCATTTAGATGGCTACTTGCTATAAATCGCAGAACGTGGTCATATTTGAATCGCTTGCCATTTCCAAACCGTAACTCCGATTCCGGTGATCTTTATATCGTTTTCAAGAGATTTCATCTCATCTTTCCAGTGGCACACTTGGATTTCCAAGTTGAGGCCAGGTTCATTCATTCCCTTGCAAATCATGCATGTGCATCGCATACCGCATCCCGCATATCATACCATGTTCATGTGTTGGTTGTTTACTATGTTGTGTGCTTCTTTTCCGGTGTTTACTTCTTCGGGTTGGTTCCGATAATGTCGCGTTGTGAGGACCCGTTCGTCTACGTTCCGTTTGTCTTCTTCATGGACTCGTTCTTCTTCCTTGCGGGATTTCAGGCAAGATGACCATACCCTCGAAATCACTTCTATCTTTGCTTGCTAGATGCTCGCTGTTTTGCTATGCCTATGCTGCGATACCTACCACTTGCTTATCATGCCTCCCATATTGTTAAACCAAGCCTCTAACCCACCTTGTCCTAGCAAACCGTTGATTAGCTATGTTACCGCTTTGCTCAGCCCCTCTTATAGCGTTGTTAGTTGCAGGTGAAGATTGAAGTTTGTTCCTCGTTGGAACATGGAGATATTGTTCCTTGTTGGAACATGTTTACTTGTTGGGATATCACATTATATCTTATTTAATTAATGCATCTATATACTTGGTAAAGGGTGGAAGGCTCGGCCTTATGCCTGGTGTTTTGTTTCCAGTCTTGCCGCCCTAGTTTCCGTCATATCGGTGTTATGTTCCCGGATTTTGCGTTCCTTACGCGGTTGGGTAATAATGGGAACCCCTTGACAGTTCGCCTTGAATAAAACTCTTCCAGCAATGCCCAACATTGGTTTTACCATTTGCCACCTAGCCTTTTCTTTTCCCCTGGGGGTCGCGCGCCCAAGGGTCATCATTATTTTACCCCCCCACCCCGGGGCAGTGCTCCTCTGAGTGTTGGTCCAAACTAGAGTCCTATGCAGCGCCCCCTCGGGGAAACTCGAGGTTTGGTTTTAGTTGTATGGAGATCTCATCTGAGTGTGCCCTGAGAAAGAGATATGTGCAGCTCCTATCGGGATTTGTCGGCACATTCGGGCGGTGTTGCTGGTTTAGTTTTACCCTGTCGAAATGTCTTGTAGAACTGAGATACCGAGTCTGATCGGAATGTCTCGGGAGGAGGTCTATTCCTTCGTTGACCGTGAGAGCTTGTGATGGGCTAAGTTGGGACACCCCTGCAGGGATTTGAACTTTCGAAAGTCGTGCCCGCGGTTATGGGCAGATGGGAATTTGTTAACGTCCGGTTGTAGAAAACCTGAAGTTGACCTTAATTAAAATACATCAACCGCGTGTGTAACCGTGATGGTCTCTTTCCGGCGGAGTCTGGGAAGTGAACACGGTGTTGGAGTTATGCTTGACGTAGGTTGTTTTAGGATCACTTCTTGATCATACTTTTATAGACCGTGCTTTACTTTCTCTTCTCGCTCTCATTTGCGTATGTTAGCCACCATATATGCTAGTCGCTTTCTGCAGCTCCACCTCATACCTTTACCTTACCCATAAGCTTAAATAGTCTTGATCGCGAGGGTGCGAGATTGCTGAGTCCCTGTGGCTCATAGATACTTCCAAAACCAGTTTGGAGGTGCCATTGAGTCCATGCAGATGACGCAACCAAGCTCAGGAGGAGCTCATTGAAGATCTTGTCCTTTGTATTGCTTCGTTCTAGTTGATCAATAGTGGAGCCCAGTTGGGGTCGATCGGGGACCTTTGTCGCATTTGGGGTTCTTCTTTTATTTTGGTTCCATAGTCGGACCTTGATTGTATTTGGTTGATTTAATGCTTTATTCATGTAATTGTGTGAAGTGGCGATTGTAAGCCAACTATGTATCTTTTCCCTTTATGTATTACATGGGTTGTGTGAAGATTACCTCACTTGCGACATTGCTTTCAATGCGGTTATGCCTCTAAGTCGTGCTTCGACACGTGGGAGATATAGCCGCATCGAGGGCGTAACAGTGCAACAACGAATGCATCAGATCCTTGCATTGCATAGTGGAATACTAACTTTACAATCTTTGTAATCCTAAGCTCCCCTTTGTGTCTTCAGATTCAGTGGAGTGAGCAAGCTACTCACACTGAGCCGAGTATGTGCCAACTGCCAACTACTGAGAGAGAGACTTTACAACCACTCGTACCACAAAATCTACCTGTCTATAACCAAAAGAACCGAAAGGCAGCAACCAACTAATAATGATAACATGGTAACATAACAGCTTTGGGGAAACAAAGCCAACCCTGAATATAAAAATTACAGTAGTACTGCAAAATATTACCAACAGTACGGTACCAGCTCGCTCGGAAAAAGAATACAGCCATTCATGCTTTCCCTGTGCCCTCAGGTCCAGGATAGGAAAATCGCAAGTACCTAAACCTCAGAAAATGTGGAACTAACTAATCTGATAAAATTGATGTGTACAAATCTGTTGCCTCCCAACTTGATGTTCGTCTGTTCAGCCAAATTAAATCTCATCTTCGACATCGCAGCCCGAACACAGAACAAACTAGATAGCACTTGACACACCAATCAATCCCAATGGAACGAACGGACGCACACCCACGCACGCACCGCACGGGCGGTGCTAGGGTGCGGTGAGCGCGCCTGGGCGGGGCCAGGGTGTGGCTAGGGGCCGAGGGGAGCACGGCCACGGGGGGCGGCAACCAGGAGCTGGGGCGTGGTGGTGCGACAGTCTACGGCGACGAAATCGAAGGGGGGGGAGGGGAACCAGGGCAGCTCACCGAGAGGAAGACGATGGCGAGCTCGTGCGGGGCCGGGGTTGACGAGGTGACGTGGATCGACGGTGAGGCCACGGTGGCCGGAGGTGGAAGAAGACCTCGATCCGCATGATGCAGAGTCGTCGAGCTCGAACGACTGGCCGTAGATGACGTAGAAGAACACTGCAGAGCTCCTGGACTCATTGGTGGGGTGCGGGGACGACGGTGGTCGCGGGGACGATGCGGTGTCGACGGGGACGACCTAGTCGGGTGAAGCAGCGCGAGGGGAGGGGAAGTGGGGAGGTGCTAGGGTGTGGAGCGGGCGCGGGTGTCGTCGGAGCGGGCGCGGGGGAGCCGGAGCGGGTGTGGAGCGGGCGCGGGGGTCGTTGGAGCGGGCGCGGCGGGGGGGGGGAAGGGGGATCTGGAGAGGGAGAGGGAAGGGGGGATCGGGCGAAGGGGTATCCAGCTAGACACTATAGCAATGGCGCACCACCCTCTAGTGCGCCATTAGTAGTTTTTTTCTGATAGCAATGGCGCACCCTCCTCTAGTGCGCCATTAGTAACTTTTTTTTCTGACAGGAATGGCGCACCCTCCTCTGGTGCGCCATTAGTAACTTTTTTTTTCATTATTTCTTGTTGCATCTAATAATTTGTTTTTTATCAAATTTTTTATTCTCATGAGGACTAGAACAGAAGATATCATCAAATATCATCAATTTTTTTTGAAAATATCATCAAATTTGTTTTTTTATTTTTAATTGAAAATATCATCAAATTTGTTATTTGAAGATATCATCAAATTTCTTATTTGAAAATATCATCAAATTTGTTATTTAAAAATATCTTCAAAAAGTGGGGGAGGGTGCGGGTGTCGGCGGTGGCGGTGGAGCGGGCCGGGGGAAGGTGTGGGGTGTCGTCGGTGGCGGTGGAGCGGGGGGAGGGTGCGGGTGGTGCTCGGCGGCGAGGGGGATCTGGCGAGGGGGATAGCTATCGAGAGGGAGGGGGATCGAGATCGAGTGTCCTCATGAATATTCAATATTTTTTCATATTGAATATGAAAAAATATCATCAAATTTGAAAAAATATTCATGAATTCAAAAAGTGCCCATGAAATTTAAAAATATTCATGATATCAAAAAGTGCCCGAGAAATGAAGGCTACAATTTAAATACAATCGATCTTAGCTAGCTATCTGTTCACAATCTTCTTGCCCTTCTTTTTTCGCAAATGGAGTTCTTCTGTGGAACGGACGTCCTATAGGTAGGGTGGTCCCGCTTCTTCTTGTGGTGTATGCTGCTACTTCATCATCGTCGTCATGTTCGATCTTCGGGTCGCCGTACTTGTCGAAGTCTTGCTCATTGGCTACTCCATCCATTCCGATGATCTTCCTTTTGCCTCTCCTCACGACAACACGACTGGGCTTTGACGGGTCGGTAATGAAGAAGCATTGGTCCACTTGTGAAGCCAGTACCCATGGCTCATTTTTCGCGGTGACGTTTGCGCCCGTGGTCTTGGATTTGGCTTCGGGTATAACCATGGTGGTGAAATACCGGTCTTCTTTTAGGACGCTCTTGGCCCATTTGACACGGAACATCGGGACCTTCTCTCCAGCGTAGCTCAGCTCCCAAATCTCCTCGATCCTTCCGTAGTATCTGTCCTTGTCGTTACCGGTGTAGGATTCCATCGTTACCCCGGAGTTCTAATAACCATCGCTCTTCATGTCCTTGTCCTCGGTGTAGAATGTGTAGCCGTTGATATCGTACGCCTCATAGGTCATCAGGTTGTGCTCGGCGCCCTGTGACAAGGCGAATATGAGTTGTTCTTCCGCGGAAGAATCCTCATGTAAAGGGTACGCCAGAAGCTTCTGCTTGAACCTACGCGTGAAACATGAGTTGTGCTCTTTGATTATATCTCCGTCCGTCCTCTGTTGGCCTCGGTCATTGTACGTCTTCTCAATAAAGGTTTTGTCCTCTACCACCCAAGGATCGACCACGTCTATGTGTTATAGCGCGACTAGGTTTTCTCTTTCAAAGTCGGCGAGTCGACCCTCAAAGTCGGCATGCATTTCGCGGCGACCCTCACGGTGACCCCATCCAGCGAGCCTGCCGAGGTGCCTGTTGACGGGCAGACCAACGGGGTTCTCGATGCCTAGATAATTCGTGCAGTAGGAGATGCACTCTTCAGTCAGAAAGCCCCTGGCTATACTTCCCTCTGGACGTGACATGTTGAGAACGTATCCTTTGATGACACCATTCATCCTTTCGAACAGCATCATGCTATGCAGGAACGTCGGCCCGAGTTGGATGATATCCTCCACGATATGGACCAGCAGATGCACCATAACGTCAAAGAATGCGGGCGGGAAGTACATCTCAAGCTCGCATAGTATCACCATGATCTCTTCCTGTAGCCTTCTGAGTTGCCTCACGCCAACCGACTTCCGAGAGATGACGTCGAAAAAGTTGCATAGGCCAAATAGCATTTCACGGACGTGCGCGTCCATGATCCCGCGGATTGCAACTGGAAGTATCTGCGTCATTAGCACGTGACAGTCGTGAGACTTCATCCCGCTGAACTTCTGCTTCGCTGGGTCTAGGTAACTGCTTATCTTCCCCGCGTAACCGTAAGGAAGTTTTACTACTATGAGGCAGGTGAAAAACTGCTCGATCTCCTCCTGACTTAGAGTGAAGCACGCGGGAGGGTAGTCATTTCCGGTCTTCTTGGCCTTTTTGCCTTTGCGACAACTTTCCGTGTCCTGCTTTGCCTCATCATCATCATCATCATCATTAGCGTGAAGCTCCTGCCTGATGCCCACTGATTTCAAGTCTGCCCTTGCTTTCGGCCCATCTTTGGTCCTCTCTGGCATGTTGAGCAGGGTACCAAGCAGACTCTCGCACACGTTCTTCGTGATATGCATGGTATCAAGGCTGTGAGGCACATGGTGGATCTTCCAGTATGGCAAGTCCCAGAAAACAGACCTCGTTTTCCATACCTTCAGCAGCGGCTCTGGCGCCTTTCGCTTCTTTCCCGACTCTGGCGCCTTTTGCTTCTTTCCCGGCATTGGGCAATCTTTCCAATTTTTCAACAGCCCGTCTATTTCCTTGCCGCTCCTCGTACGCGGGCGTCTTCGGAGTTCGGTTTCACCATCGAACAGATCCTTGCATTTCCTCCACAGGTCATCGTCGTGAAGCCACCTTCGATGTCCCATGAACACGGTTTTCGAAGACCCAGGATCTCTATCTAGCTGGCGATACGTTGTGTCATCCATGCTCCTGACGCATCCATAAAATCCGTGGACCACCTGCCCCGCGAGATATCCGTAACCGAGATAGTCGTGCACCGTCGTGAGCAGTGCGGCTCTCATAGGGAAATATTCTTTCTCTGCGGTGTCCCACGTATTGGCTGGCGTTTTCCACAGCGTGTCTAGCTCCTCTTTTAGCAGCCCCAGATACAGATTGATGTCGTTCCCTGGTTGTTTCGGCCCTTCAATTAGCATACTCATGTGAATGTACTTCCTCTTCATGCACAACCAGGGGGGAAGGTTGTACATCCACACAAACACAAGCCAGGTGCTATGTGTGCTTCTCTGGCTGCCAAACGGATTGACTCCATCGGTGCTCGCTCCCAGCATGATGTTCCTTGGATCCTTCCCAAATTCTGGGTGTTCGAAGTTCAATGCTTGCCACTAGCTCCCATCCTTAGGGTGACTCAGCATCTTGTCTTTTTTATTTATCTCCAGATCATTTGCGTCATCTTCTTGCTTCTTCTCCTCCCTATCCGCGTGCCAACGTAGGAGCTTTGCTACCTTAGGGTCCGCGAAATACCGCTGCAGATGAGGAGTGATCGGAAAGTACCACACCACTTTTCGAGGAGCTTTCTTCCTCTTCTTGTATCGAGTGACGCCGCACACCGGACATATGGTAGACTCCGTGTTCTCACCCCGATAAATGATGCAATTGTTCATGCACACATGGTATTTCACGTGCGGTAAATCCAGAGGACACACGACTTTCTTCGCCTCCTCGAAACTGGTCGGGCACTTGTTCCCCTTGGGAAGACGTTCGTGCCAGAATGACATGTTCTCGTCGAAGCATGCGTCAGTCATTTTGTGTTTTACCTTCATCTCCAAAGCCATGAGCGTTACTTTCAGGCGGGTATCCTCGGGTCTACATCCTTCATACAATGGAGTAACCGTGTCTATCTCCAGTTGATCCAGCTTGGCTTTCTCTCGGGCGGCAGCTCTTGCGTTATCCGTCTGGTTGAGAAGCAGCTCTTGAATATGAGGGTCCTGCACCCAGCCCATAGATGGTCCATCATCGTCTGCTCCTCCGGCATCTTGATCTTTATGATCATGCCCTTCGTCTGCTTCGGCATCTTCCTCATCATCATGTCCGGCATCTTCTACATGATGACTGTGTACAGCATCACCGTCGTGATCATGTCCCGGAGATTCTTCGTCTTCTCGCCCGCCCGAGCCGCGGTGGTTGTCTTGCTGCCCTTCCTCATTTTTTCCCGGCCCCCATGGACGACTTCATAGTCATCTACATCACCTTGCCACTGATAGCCATCCATGAAACCACGCAAGAGCAGGTGGTCCCGCACCTGCCCGGAATCTGGGTCCGCAATAAGGCTCTTCAGCTTGCATCTTCGACACGGACATCTTATCTCCGTCTCGTTCTTTTGAAGCATATCGGCCTTCGCGGAGCTCAAAAACCTATTCACGATGCCTTCGGTCATCGTGCGGACCATGGTCGCCTGCGAGGTAGAGCAAAACGATATTTTAGAACCAAGAAAAATTTTGGCATGACTTTCCCTAAAAATAGAACCAAAAAGAATGCATAGTGCCAAAATTCTCGCCGAAACGGAAATGAATCAACATTCCGGCAAAATATTGGCAACTATCGCATTTCAAATACCGGTACCTGCAAACACAAACATATATGCAACACCACAAACATATGAAACACCACAAACGTACATAGATCTAGCTAGGCCACAAAAAGTGCATGTGCACGTTGTTGGAGCGAGCTAGGGAGAAAAAAAGTAGATCTACAACATGAAGATAGCTTTCCCCTTACTTACCTATCAAAAAAAGGTAATTTCAACACTTAATTTTGATGAATCTATGGTGCAAATGAGGTGAGGAGGAGGAGGCAGCCGACAAGCTTAGAGAAGGAGGTGGGGGAATGAAGTGGGGAAAGTGAGTGTGTAGGTGTGGCTGTCCAAAAATATCTACCTGGTCCCAGGTTACTAATGGCGCACCACATAGCCATGTGCCATTAGTAACCCAACATACTAATGGCGCACCACACAGACATGCGCCATTAGTAGTTTTGCAAAAAAGTAAAAAAATAATTTTTATACTAATGGCGCACCGTGGCACAGTGCGCCATTACTAGTTTAAACTAGTAATGGCGCACTATGCAACAGTGCGCCATTAGTAGTTTTGCAAAAAAGTAAAAAAAATACAGTAGTGGCGCACTCTATGGCTGGTGCGCCATTAGTAGTTCTAACTACTAATGGCGCACTCTGCCCGGATGCGCCATTAGTATGTTTGAAAAAATGAAAAAAAAACATTTTGTTACTAGTGGCGGACCGTGTGCCTGGTGCGCCATTAGTGTCTTCCACACTAATGGCGCATCTCCACATGGTGCGCCATTAGTATATAGTAGTGGCGCACCACTTCTCTGGTGCGCCATTAGTGTCAATTTCATCTTTAGCCCTTTTCCTAGTAGTGTGAGGCTATGCTTGCACGTTTTATGGGTGGATTAAATAGAGAGATTCAAACCATTTTATAGTATAGGGAGTATAACAATATCACTCATTTATTCCATCTTGCTTGTCAAGTTGAACGTGAAGTGCAGGATCGACAGGCCTTGGCGCAAACTAACTTTTCTGCAGGTCGACCTTCATCATGGACACCAGGTGCATCCTCTACTTCCACACGTTCCACAGCATCGGCACCTCCGTCAGCTACCACCTCCAACCGTGATACAAGAAAGCCAGCACAACCACAACTATCTGCCAAGAGCATACCTTCTGGGCCTGCACAGAGCTCTTCTTCATCCATGGCATCAACAGGGCAAACACATGATATTATTTGTCATTGTTGCAAGGGTGGAGGTCATTATGCAAGAGAGTGCCCCTCTAAGCGTGTGATGATTGCTACCGAGGATGGTGGGTATGAGTCCGCTAGTGACTATGATGAGGAGCCTTTGGCTCTAATTACAACTCTAGAACATGGTGGAGATGATTATGAACAAGAGATGCAATACATGGCTACTGAAGATGCTCACAGGTATGAAAGTTAGTTGCCCAACGTGTTTTGAGTGTGCAGGTCACACAAGCTGAGCAAAATCAGAGGCACAATTTGTTCCAGACAAAGGAAGTTGTGAAGGAACATTCTATTCACATCATCATAGATGGAGGGAGCTGCAACAATTTGGATAGCATGGAGATGGTGGAGAAGCTGTCTCTCACCACCAGACCACATCCGCATCCTTACAACATTCAATGGTTCCACAACAGCGACAAGGTTAAGGTAACACGTACTGTTTGTTTGCATTTTAGTATAGCTACATATGTTGATTATGTTGATTGTGATGTGGTACCCACGCAATCTTGTTCCTTATTACTTGGTAGACCATGGAAATTTGATAAAAATTATGCACACCATGGTAGAAACAATAAATATACTCTTGTTCATAAGGATACACATATTACTTTGCTTCCTATGTCTCCTGATTCTATTTTGAAAGATGATATTAATAGAGCTAGTAAAGAAAAATAGGAGCACAATAAGGGTGAAAATCAGATTGTGGCAAAAGAATTCGAGCAACACATGAAGCCTAATAACAAACCATATAGTGTTGTTTCTGAAATTAAATTGAAGAGTGGATGTTTACTTGCCACCAAAGTTGATATTGATGATCTAGATTACAACAAATCTGTTTGCTATGCTTTTGTGTGCAAAGACGCATTATTTTCCTTCTAGGACGTGCCTTCCTCTTTGCTTCCTGTTGCCACTAACATTTTGAGGAGTTCGTTGACGTCTTTACACAAGACGTGCCACTGGGATTACCTCCTATTCGAGGGATTGAGCATCAGATTGACTTAATTCCCGGTGCTTCATTGCCAAACCGAGTGCCATACCGTACCAAAACAGAGGAGGCGAAGGAGATTATGTGTCAAGTACAGGAGCTTCTCGACAAAGATTATATACCACTACTGCAGGATGCTCCTAACGGAACATTACGATCAGAGACCCTTTAACGAAACTATGTGTGATGCATTAATCGCAAACGGTGATGTAACAAACCATCAAAAAAAGATGAAAAACGTTTGTGATGAATGATACATCAAACACGGTTCAGATTTTAGTTGTGTGTGCGATGCGGGGCATATAGTTGATCCATACGAACTGTTTATGATGAGACAGAACAACAGAAATGGGCAGCCAGATCAAGGTGTGTGCGATATACGGCATAAAGTTCGCTCCGACGAACCATTTGCAATGACCAAGGTGAACACAAATGATTCAGCGTAACAAGATGTTTGTGATACCCGGCAAACAGGTCGGTAATCAGAATTGTGTGTGATCTTTATAGACATCCCATATGGTCTTTTTTTGTGAATTGTGTGCTCGTTAGGGCACATAGTTCAACAAACCAACCTGGGGGCGATAATGTAGAAGATCTCCGTTCAATATGTATTACTAACCGTCTGCGATGAGATTGACAGGATAAACAGAGATAACAAATTAATATGAGCGAATGGAAATAGAGATATATACAGTCTGCTTAATTTAGTCCTTCTTCTTGTTGTTGTTGGATTCCCCCGCGACATCGTCTTGGTGAGTTCACTTATTGCCGCTGACCGTTGGCTTTTCATCGCCACCGTCGTCTTCATCGTGGTTGATGTAGTCATCGTCCTCCTCCTTGTTTGACCATTCCTCCCCATCATCAGTGTCGTCCTCTTCTTCGTCCTCCGATGGCTCCTCGTTCGTCTGGTTGTCGTCTAACGACTCTCCATGATCCAGATATAATCAAGGTCTGGGCTCGACACCAGACTCACGGAAGACGAGCGGGATGATTCTGATTTTGACCTACCATCGGGCGCCAGACTGCTAGTCAAACTATCGCCCTCGTTGTCGCTCGACATGGCTGCAGTCATATAAAAACCGCAAGAAAGCGAGATTGCAGAGTGTATGCAAGTGTGTAGTGCGGCCTGCCAGGGATGATGAAGATGGTCGACACTTAAGCAGGGTATGCAGAGAAGAGGAAATGCCAATTGAACCAGGGGTTGACGTATTATCTAACCGCTGATATAATCAACCGCAATTATTTGTACCCAGTCGCTCCAAATTCCCGGGGTTGCGCAGGACTCCTATTGGTTGATTTCTTTTTTCAAGACAAAAACAAGGAAACAGTTTTGGGATTATGCACCTGTACCGGTACAAATGGAGTATGACAGTTGGCAAGCAATACATTGAGCTCTTCTTATTCATGAAGCCAGTAATAATCAAACTACAAAGGAAAATAAAAAAGGCAAAGGAAAATATCTGCACAAATCTTCGCGTAACATCAATGGCATAGGACCTAGATGTGCATTACTTAGAGCACATCTAGATGTGGTTTAGCAATACTGTCAAACAAAACCCCTAATCTATCACGGGAAACCACGGCCACCTATGGGACCAAAGGTCCCTTGCTGGTTCGGCGGGGGGATGGCATGTTGCATAAAAAGCAGAGGAGCGTGGGGCAGCACGACAGAGATCACACGAGAAATTTTACCAAGGTTCGGGCCGCCGTGAGGCGTAAAACCCTACTCCTATTTTGGTGGATTGATGGTGGAAAAGTGGTGGTGCTCGTAGCCCGCTTGCCAGGCAGGGTTGCCTCGGGGCTAAACGGCTACGTGCATACGAAATATGCGGGGTGGATTTGCTAATCCAGTGTCCAACCCTTTCTAAGGTTGCCTCAGGCCTCCTTTTATAGGTTAAGGGGTCAACACAGTGGCAAATCAGTCATTATGCACTAATAAGATAGCAAACAGTGCTATCATACCTAACTCTGTAGGTTGATAGAGCGCATTAAATGCGTTGCTCGACGTCACATCGTCGCTTGCTTGGCAAGTGATGTAGGGTAGAACCCTATACAGCCAATCTTTCACGAAAGGAGCAGATCCCGTGATGAAAACGAAGAACACAAGGGAGAAAACGAGGGGAAACACAAGGGAAAACACGAGAGAAACACTAAACCGACAAGTAATAGTCACACATGTGCTAGATCCCTGAGTACATAAAAGATCCCAAGATCCACGGATAACTAAGGACGATACAAAGGTAGCCGGTCTTCTCTGTGAGGAGGTCTTGAGGTTCTTCCCGTGAAGGGGTCTTGAATCTGCTTGGGGGATCTTCTCCGTAGGAGGCGCAATCTCCAAGGAGAAGGTAACCAAGTGGATGAGCAAAGCTCTCACATGAAATATGAGCTAATCCTTTGCTGACCCTAAAACGTAGGTAGGAGAAGAGTATATATAGTCTAGGTGGGCGAAGGGGTACATGGGCTGCGGCCCAACACATAACAACACACAGGCGTCAGACGTCCGGGAGTCACCGTCATCCGGAGGCTCATGAGGGTCCGGACGTCCGGTGCTTGTCGGACGTCCGTTGATTCGGCTCGGGTGTGCTTCGGTCGGTCGTCCGGTCAGGGTCGGTTGTCCGGAGGGCTTCGGAAATCCGTAGTTTCGGCTCGAGTGTGGGTGCGTCGATTGTCCGGAGAAGGTCGGACGTCCGGAGCCTGGAGGTTGTCGGACGTCCGGTCTTGGTCGGTCGTCCGGAGCCTGTAGATCGTCGGGCGTCCGGTCTTGGTCGGTCGTCCGGAGCCTGTAGCTTCTTCCACATCTCTTCTTCTTCACGTCCATCTTCCTCTTCTGATTCTCCTTGCTCCTTAGCTTCTTCATGGCTAACTCCTTGATACCTGAGTATGCATAATGTCTCTGTTTGAGGTAGTAGCCATGTCTCATGTGCATCAAAGTGAACTTGTGAGAGGAGAGATGTCACCTCGATTTCAAGAGATCTTGCACGTGCTCGTGTCATGGGTCCACTAGGCACTTTGGTGAGACGATGGTAGGTCCATGGGGATGACCTTGGGATGCTCCGCATCATCTCCCCTCCCTTGAGGAAGATCCGACCTCGGATCAAATTCTTCATTACCATGGTAGGGCGAGAGGTCCTTGACATTGAAGATGTTGCTCATGTTGTACTTGTCGCGTGGGAGGTCGATCTTGTAAGCGTTGTTGTTGTAGCGTGCAAGCACCTTGAAGGGTACATCCACTCGAGGTAGAAGCTTGGAGTTGTGTTTGGTGGGGAAGCGGTCTTTGCGAAGGTGTAGCCACACAAGATCACCAATTGTGAATACCATGGGTTGCTTGTTGATGTTGAGCTTGGTCGCAAGTCATTGTACTTGGCGCTTGATGGTGTGCGTTGTATGTTCATGCACCTTCTTGAGATGGTTCACATGTGCACTTGCATCCATATTGTTGCGCTCTTGTAGTGGTAGAGGGAGAATGTCCAATGGGGACAATGGGTTGAATCCGTAGACGACCTCGACGAGGGACTTTCCGGTTGTTGAGTGTCTTGCTCGGTTGTAGGCAAACTCGGCGATAGGTAGACACTCCTCCCACTCCTTGTTGTTCTTCTTGATGAGCACGCGAAGTAGAGCAGAGAGTGTGCAGTTGGTCACCTCCGTTTGGCCGTTAGTTTGTGGATGATACGCCGTGTAGAAGAGTAGCTTGATTTCGAGCTTGGCACATAGGGTCTTCCAAAAGTAGATTAGGAACTTGACGTTGCGGTCCGAGACGATCGTCTCTGGCACTCCATGTAGACGCAATATTTACCTACAAAAGAGATTGGCAACATGTGAAGCATCATCTATCTTGTTTCAAGGAATGAAATGTGCCATCTTAGAGAATCGTCCACAACGACAAATACCGAATCTTTTCCATTTTTCGTCCTAGGCAAGCCAAGTACAAAATCCCTCCTAATATCTTCCCATGGTTGATATGGAATTGGGAGAGGCATGTAAAGGCCATGGGATTGATCTTTGGACATGTAGAGCATCGGTTGGTGAAGCGGTTGACGTCGCAAAACATCTTGGGCCAATAGTAGTTCTTGGAGAGCGTAGCGAAAGTCTTGTCGCGTCCAAAATGTCCCATTAGGACTCCTCCATGAGATTCCTGCAAAAGCAACAAACAAAGAGAAGACTCAGGGATGCAAAGCTTGTTAGCTCTCATAAGATATCCATTTTTGATGTAATAGCGGTCCCAAGAGGTATGCATCAAACATTTGGCATAAGGAGTAGAAAAAGTAGGATCATGCTCATACAAGTCTTTTATGTGCTCAAAGCCAATGACATAAATTTCAAGTTGAGTAACAAGCATGCATATGCGGGAAAGGGCATCCGCCACAACATTTTCCTTACCTTTGATGTACTTGATGACATAAGGAAATGACTCAATGAATTCACTCCATTTAGCGTGACGCTTGTTCAACTTTGTTTGACCCTTAAGGTATTTGAGCGTTTCATGATCGGTATGAATGATGAATTCATGAGGGCGAAGATAGTGTTCCCATTCATGCAAAACTCGCACTAAAGCATATAACTCTTTATCATAGATGGGGTAATTGAGTTGCGCTCCGGAAAGTTTCTCACTGAAGTAAGCTATGGGGCGCTTCTCTTGCGTTAACACACCTCCTATGCCATTACCAGTAGCATCACACTGAATCTTAAAGGGCTTGTCAAAGTTGGGTAAAGCAAGCACGGGAGCATGAGTAAGCAAATTCTTAAGCTCACTGAATGTGGTATATTGGGATGGTCCCCAAACAAAAGGTGCATTTTTCTTGCTCAAAGCATGCAAAGGTGAAGCAATGGTGCTAAAGTCCTTCACAAATGTACGGTAGAAATCGGCTAGACCAAGGAAGCTACGCACTTGATGCAAGTTGGTTGGTTGTGGCCAAGTTTTGATAGCATTGATTTTAGAGTCATCAACATGAACACCCTTAGAGGAAACAACAAAACCCAAGAAAACGAGCTTATCAACGCCAAAAATGCACTTTTCTATGTTAGCATAGAGACGCTCCTTTCGAAGAGTTTTCAAAATGGTGCAAACATGGGTGACATGATCTTTAAGAGATTTGCTATAAACAAGGATATCATCCAAGTAGACCGCAACAAACATACCAATGTAAGGGAGAAAGACATGATTCATAAGACGCATAAAAGTACCCGGTGCTTCCGATAGACCCATAGGCATGACTAACCACTCGAACAACCCAAACCTGATTTTGAAAGCGGTTTTCCATTCATCACTCTCTTGTATGCGGATCTGATAGTAACCACTTTTAAGATCAATCTTGGAGAATATAGTGGCACCACAAAGTTCATCAAGCATATCATCAACGCGTGGAATGGGATACCTATAGCGAACGGTGATAGCATTGATAGGTCTACAATCAGAGCACATGCGAAACCTACCGTCTTGTTTTGGCACAAGAATGACCGGGATGACACAAGGGCTCAAACTTTAACGCACATGTCCATGGTCTATGAGATGTTTTACTTGCCTTTGGAGTTCTTTGGTTTCTTCGGGGTTGACATGGTATGGAGCTTTGTTCGGAAGAGGTGCTCCGGGTATGAGGTCGATGCGGTACTCGATGCCTCGTAGTGGTGGTAGTCCCAGAGGTAGCTCGTCGGGGAAAACATCTTGAAATTCCTGCAAAAGAGAAGACAAAACTAAAGGTAGAGCGTGAGATGTGTTAGCGTTTGGTGCGTCGTCCTTGCACAAAAGGACATAGTGTAGGACACTAGATGGGTTCTCACACACTCCTCTTATCTCACTTTTGGTGGCAAATAGAACTAAGTTCTTCTTGTCGCTCATTGTGGAGGCACTCGATTTGGGCTTGTGGCGCTCACTCTCTTTTTGGTGGCTCGCTCTCTCACCACTCTCTCCATGATGGGTGGCTTGCTTGTCGGTGATCAGTTGGCTTGGAGACGTGGGGCGAAGTACGTACTCCTTTCCTTTCATCTTGAAGATGTAGTGGTTTGTTCGGTCGTTGTGGATGACACCCCTGTTAAATTGCCATGGGCGTCCAAGAAGAAGGTGGCGAATGGTAATTGGAACGACGTCGCACTCCAAAGTTTCTTCGTAGGCACCAATTTTGAAGGAGACTTGTACTCGATGCTCGACTTGGACAGTGCCGGAGTCGCTAAGCCATTGAACTTTGTAGGGATGTGGGTGCTTCGTCTTGGGCAATTGGAGCTTGGAGCAAAGTTCTTCACTTGCGAGGTTATGATAACTCCCTCCATCGATGATGACTTTGACGAATCTTCCATTGATGCCAACCTTGGTATGAAAGATATGGCATCGTTGGTCTTCTTCTTGGTGATGTTGAAGAGTCAAGACCTTGGAGACAACTAGAGCCGGACTTGAATCTTCATCGCAAAAGACTTGTTCCTCTTCATCATTCACTTGCCAGTGCATAGCCACTTGCTCAAGGGCTTCCATTTCTCCCTCACTCATTTAGATAAGTGACGTCGTCATTGAGGATCATGGTCCGCTTGTTGGTGCACTCGTAGGACTTGTGGCTTCGGCCTCCGCATGTGAAGCATTTGAAGGAACTTGTCTTGACTGTCTCATCGGTGGGCGGTTGTTGATGATGAAGCTCTCGGCTTGAAGTTGCTCGGTGTAGAAGGATGACTTGGAGTTGACGAAGCTTTGTTGTAACTCGACTTGTCAACGTTAGTTGTAGAAGGCTTGGTAGATGGTGTTGGAGTCGTTGAAGCTTGGGTGTTGGAGAAGCCGTATGTCTTGGATGAGAACTTGGCATACTTGAAATCATCTTGTATTTGGCGTTCCGCTTTGGTAGCTTGATGCACTAGCTCGATGATGTTCAAGTATGGTTGGAAGTCGGCAATCTTCTTGATAGGATGGTTGAGTCCATTCAAGAAACATGCCATTGTTTGCTCATCATCTTCCATGACATTGGCTCTTATCAGGGCAATCTCCATCTCCTTGTAGTACTCTTCAACGCTCTTGGTTCCTTGCTTGAGTAGTTGGAGTTTATTGAGGAGGTCGCGGTTGTAGTAGGTAGGCATGAATCGTGCTCTCAGGACATCCTTCATTTGCGCCCATGTAGTGATGGGTGGTTCACCTATTGCCTCACGACACTCGATAACTTGTTCCCACCAAACGAGGGCATAGTCTTGGAACTCAAGGGATGCCATCGCGATATTCTTCTCTTCATCATAGTTGTGCAAGCGGAAGATTTTGTCAACCTTCAATGCCCATGATAGGTACTCTTTGGGATCGTTGCTTCCATTGAACTTGGGCATGGTGAACGTTAGCTTACCATAGCATTTCTCTTCATTGTGTTGGGGTCGGGGATGATGACGCCCATG
The DNA here is from genome assembly GCF_003073215.2 of Triticum urartu. Taxonomy (NCBI): domain Eukaryota; kingdom Viridiplantae; phylum Streptophyta; class Magnoliopsida; order Poales; family Poaceae; genus Triticum; species Triticum urartu. The sequence goes on along the minus strand of NC_053022.1, from coordinate 153,929,550 downwards.
TTGTTGATGATTGTCAAACTCGTGTTGCTCTTGGTGAGGATGGTTGTCAACCTCATGTTGCCCTTGTCGTGGAGGATTTCCATTGTCTTCATGCTCTTGTTGATCTTGGGGTTCTTGCGGATCTTGTGGAGGGGCTTGTCGAGCTCGAGGGAAAACTTGAGGAACTTGACGATGCACGCGGGCTTGAAATCTTCATTCGTGAGATTCTTCATGAAGTGTTTCTTCATGTTCACAAGCTTGTCGGCCTCGGTTCGCTACGGCTCGACTTGCATCTCGGAGGGCATGTTGTGCCTCAAGTGCTTGAGCTTCACGGAGTTGTTTTTCTTGGCGTTGTGCCTCGGCATCTTGTGCATCTTGGTGTAGACGCGCTCGCTCTTCCTCTTCATGTTGGCGTTGTCGTTGCCGTTCTCACGCTTGCGCAAAGGCAGCTTGGTTTTGACGATATCGGTACTCTTGAGAGTCAGTGTCGCATAGAGGATTTAGGTTCGCTTGACGATCATTGCGCGTGGCACAGCGAAGAGTGTTCGATGTCGGTGTACTTGAGCCGGAGAGGGTGAAGTCGGAGTGTCGACTTGAGCGGCTCCATCTTGATGAGGACGAAGTGGAAGAAGAGCGGTTGAGCAACAAAGCACGAATCTCATCCATTCTTGCGTCGTTCTCTTGCTTGTGATCGTCGAGATTGTGGTCGAAGTAGTCCCTTGTATGTTGCTCAGAGAGTCGCAAGTCGGTGTCGAGGTTGTCGATATGGTCACTCATTGCTTGTTGCTCTTGATGCAAAGCACGTTGTGCACCAAATAGGTGGCTCTTTGTGACGTAGGAGTTCATGTCGTCATCGTGCTCATTGAAGAGTGGGTTGGTAGAAGTACTTGGCCTATCCATCATTCCAAGAGAAAAATGTGAGTGGTAGAAAGAGAAGAACGTATACCAAATGTACCTTGACCGAAATTGAAGGTGGATCAATAATCACTCCAATGTGGAACAAGGAAATAGCACAATTGGTACCAATTCTTGTCGGTTTCTCACACCTACACAAGTAAAAGCTTATGGTGGAGCTTGGTTAGGATGGTGGCACAAAATTTGATGCAATTGTAAGTGAGCTTCAATAATGTTGGAAAAGATTCGCAAGTTTGCAATGCAACAAGTAGACCAAGCAATATAAGGTACACGGAAACACACACGCAAAGAGATAAGTGGGGTCATGCAACCAAGGGTGAGCCAAAAGGTGGAATCCACAAAAATGCTCTTGTTGCACAACACTAGAGAAACGCCAGCACGATTGCACAAAATGAGGATACGAAGGCTTGTGCACAACCTACTAAGAAAAAATGCAACGACTTCTATCCCAAGTATGCTCTATGTATGGTGTTTCGATGCTATGATCCAAGATGATCTAGCATGACAATCTTAATGTTATATGATGCTATGGTTCTTGCTTAAAAGCTCTTTGCTTATCTTTTCTTTTGCTTAAAAGTTTGTTTGGCTCTTTGTTGTTTGAGCTCTTTTCTCATGCAATGCTTCACGAACCAAGATAGCAATTGTGTATGCGATGACAACCTTGTGACACAAGAGATGATACCAAGATATGCACCAATGATGTATGTATGCTATGGGAAGTATGATCACTAATGTGCACAAGTCTCGTTGCCGGCAATACTCAACGGCTAGTCTCGATGGGTAAGCGACACAAAGGAGTAAGGCTATGATTGCTATAAATATAATGGAAAGAATGATATGTCCAATACCAAGGTGAGGTTACCATTTCTTGCTCACGGTATGGTGTCAAAATGGTGTTACGAATACTAAGATGTAGTCGAGGTTGTCGTTGTTGATGACGCGTCCGTGGAGAAGATGAGCGGTGGTGATGTTGATGTCGAACCGTACCTAAATAGCCGAAACACAATAGGACACGGAACCACAACTCAAATTCTCAAAACTCGAAGTGGCAAAATGTGTTGGCACAACACAAAAAAGACACATCTGTGACATTTTGGGCCGAACGAATTTTTTTTCTGTCATACATATGATACTTCTATGACGATAATTGTGACAAAACCCGGTATCATCATAGATGTGGTGGGCTCCTACTTCTATGACAAAAAAATCATGACAGAAAATGGGCTTTTCATAATGGGTGGGCCGGAGACGCAGCTGCATGACATTATTTGGGCCGTCCATGATGGAAAAAACCGTGGTAGAAGCGAGGGCGAGGAAAATTTCGGGGAGTTCCCGGTTATGGTGGGAGGTAGGGGGCCGAGCGAGGCGTTGGGCTCTAACTGAATCCGAGCGAGGCGTTGGGCTCTAACTGAACCCGAGTGATTGCACTGCAGGCTACGCGTTATTGAACCCGAGCGATCGATCGATGGCTGTTAACTGAACCCGATCGAGCGATTCCTTCGCTACTCCTGCTAACTGAAGCCGATCGATGCTGCCTCTGGATGAACAGTGAGTGTTGTGGGGGGGGGGTTGGATGAACAGGACCCCGTGGTGTTGCCTCTGGATGAACAGGACCCCGATCGATCGAGCCGGTTGGGGCTGGATGAACAAGACCCCATGGAGGGCTGGATGAACAGGACCACCCCGTGGAGGGCAGGATGAACAGTAGACGATGGAGGGCAGGATGAACAGTAGCCCGTGGAGGGGTGGTTGAACAGGAGCCCGTGGAGAGGGCTGGTTGAACAGTAGCCGGTGGAGTAGCGCGCGGTGGAGGCTGGATGAACAAGAGCCCGTGGATGAACAGTCGCAGGTGGAGGCTGGAGGAGGTCGATGGTGGATGAACAGTAGCTCGTGGAGGCTGGAGGGGATCGACGGTGGAGATGAACAGTATCCCGTGGAGTCCCGTTTTGCGGTACGCCACACCCCTCCCGATGAACAGGACCCCCGTTTCGACCGCAGCGCTCCAACACAAGTCCGTTTCCTCCGTTTTGCGGTAGGCCACACCCCTCCCGATGAACAGGACCCCCGTTTCGACCGTAGGAGGTCCGTTTCCTCCGTTTTACGGTACGCCAGACCCCTCCCGATGAACAGGATCCCATTTCGAACATGGCCGGTCGAACACAAGGTCGTTTCCTCCGTTCTGCGGTACGCCAGGCCTCGTTTCCATCGCTTGTTCCGTCCAAGCCCTCCCGATGAACACGACGCATTCCGTTGCCTCCCCATGAACACGACGCATTCCGTTGCCTCCCCATGAACACGACGCATTCCGTTGCCTCCCCATGAACATGACGATGACGCTGTTTCTCCGTTCCGACCCAGCCATGTACACGAGCCCTGGCCGTACATATGCGTGAGTAGGCGTTCGAGACCCCGCCCGTATGTACACATACATGGCCGTATTTTCTTTCTTGCACCCTGGCCGCCTCTACTATGACATGTGTGCGCCTCTACATCCACCAGTATATATGTACGTACACGTTCGTGACCAGAATGACAATGCTACGTATGCTTCGACCAGGTGGGTCCCGACTGTCAGGCACTTCCTTCCGTGCGAAGATGTAGCTGGTGGGTCCCATCAGTCAGAGGGGAAAAATACGGTGGCCCGTTCGGTGGGTCCCCGCTGTCAGGTGGAGGAATACTTATTTTGCACGTAATAAGGAGGCACTTCCTTGCTGCGGCCGTGGACCTAGCTGTCAGCCTCTCCACGTATAGTCCACGTCCGATGGATGTCGTTCCTTGACCACGTTGACCACGCCACGCCGAGAGCACCAGGGCGGTGGACGACGGCGAGTCCTAGGAAGGGGACGACGCGGAGCCGGGGAAGACGCGGTAGTGGATGCCCACGCGTAGAGAGTACGAGGGTTCACTGGTTCGCTGCGGTGTGAGGCTGCCGTCGCTGCAGAATAATAGGGGGTGTGGGTGAGTAGAGGGATGGCCTGGCCAGCGGTGGGAGTAGTAGGGGGCGGTGAGGCCTCCACCGCATCGCAGCCGGCCACGGGAGGTAGGAGCACGAGGCACGACCGGCGCTGGTTTGGGCGGCTGGAGCAAGAAGACCAGAGGTTGAAGAAGCACTACGGCCGTTGGATGGACATCGTACGGTCACTGGAGCTAGAATCATGCATATTGACTAAGTTGAAAAAGCCCCCCGTCCCCGTCAACTTAGTAGGCCCACAAGTCAGCCTGCCACTATACTAGGTCCCAGCTAACAGGGGGAGTATTCATTTTTTTGTGCGTAATAAGAAGGCACTTCCTTGCGTGCGAAGATATAGCTGGTGGGTCCGAGCTGTCAGCGGCGGTAACGTTTTTTCGTGAAATACAGAGGCCCTTTTGATGGGTCCCTGATGTCAGGTGGAGGAATCATTATTTTGCACATAATAAGGAGGCATTTCCTTGCGTGTGGCCGTGGACCTAGCTGTCGGCCTCTCCACGTAAAGTCCACTTCAGATGCATCTCGGTCGTTGACCACGTTGACCAGGCCGCGCCGAGAGCACCAGGACGGTGGACGACGGCGAGGCCTAGGAAGGGAACGACACGGAGGCAGGGAAGACTCGGCAGTTGTTTCCCACGTGGAGGGGAGTACGACTGTACGAGGGTTTACTGGTTCGTCTGCTGTCGCTGGAGAATAACAGCAGGTGTGGGTGAGTAGAGGGATGGCTAGGCCAGCGATGGGAGTACGGTGGGGCGGTGAGGCCTGCGCAGCAGCAGAGCCGGCCGCGGGGAGGAGGGAGCAGGCAGTCCCGCCTGCGCCTGTTTGAGCGGCTGGAGCAGGAAGAACAAAGATTGAAGAAGCACGAAGGACGTTGGATGGCCATCCAACAGTCACTGCTTGTGCGTCAACCTTTTTTTAGGAAAGCCTCAAATTTGTGGAAAACAGCATACAGCCCATCTGCCATTATTTCTGATAATTTACAGCCCGTTTGCTAATTATTAAGGTTTTTTTGGAGACCATATTCTTTTTGTTAGCATTACAGCCCATATTGTTGCCACGGTTAAAAAAGTATACGAAATTTTGCATATTTCGGTGCAGTCCGAACTGTTTTTAATTCCGAAATTTCGACTCACATTCAAACTGATTTTAAAAATAAATGTATATCAATATAAAATCCAACAAATTCTCCACGCATAAAAATTAATGTAATTTCAAATCTCGAAATGAAAAAAAGATATTTGAGAGTAATTGCGGTTTGATGTGTTCTAAAAATGTACATCCCATTTCTCATTACTGATGGGCCATTTTCTCGGCCAGCCGAATGAAAGCTCTCCTCGTCTTGACAGATTTGCAACCCAACGGGCCTGACAAAGCGACTTACTTGGCAAATCACAAAAAAACTGGGCTGTGGCCGTGGACCCAGCTGTCAGCCTCTCCACGTACAGTACTCTTCCGATGGAGTGTCGATGACCACGTTGACCACGCCGCGCCGAGACACTACAAGAAGTATGTCAACTTGTGACCACCACTATTGGTCACTGAAAGGTCATGGTTTTTCATTTGCGACCTTTTTGTGACCAAAAACAGAAGGTCAAAAGCTGGCGGTCATAAACTGACTATAGCGACCTTTCTTCTGGAATGGTCGAAGACGTTTACGACCAAAATAAGCCTATTGTTCTGTTTTGGTCACTAGCAACCTCCCCAGGCCACGTAAGCATCCAACGTGGCAAGCTGATGTGGTACAAGATTCAGCCAGGTCCAATTCGGTTTTCTACATGGGCCTAGCCCATTAATTCAGCCTATTAGTGTTTTTTCTCATATTAATTTTGGCTAGCTAGATGGGCCAAGCCCAACAATTAAGCCTTCTCATTTTTGGGCCGTGGCCTTTTCCGCTAGAAAGTTTTAGTTTTTTTGTAATATAAAAAAGGTCCACTAGTCAAATGGGTCCCAGATGTCAGGTTCAGGTATGTGGGTCCCAGCTAGCAAGTTCATATTCTTCATATTTCAATTTAACAGTCAATAAATAACCAGTATTTAAATTGGCACAAACAAAAAACACACATAATACTCCAAATATTATCAGCCAAATTCAGTACAGAGCTCCTATTGTACAAATAACATATACTTTACAAGCTCTACACATAATAAGCTCTAACATATACAAGCTCTACAAGCTCTACACGTGATACAGTGTCCTGGTGTTAACCCTATAGCTCTACAAGTGTCTTCAATCTTCTTCAACATGGAGCTCCTTCGGTAGCGAGCACAAACTAGGCACCTGCATCATCACGTGAAGGCAAAACTAAAATTACTAAGATATATCATCAACAACCATATAGATTTGTTTAATATTACTAAGATATATAGCCATTAGTTTGTTTTAACATGGAACCCAAGAGTATGTGACTCTAGCACCCTGAGAAAGATGTTAATTATGCTTGTTTAACAGGTACAATCATACTAGCTGATAGACAAACATTCCAGGAAGAATTGATGCTTGTTTAACAGGTACAATTGATACTGCCATCTCTAACAAACAAATTTAAAGTTTTTAATACATTTTTTTCTATTAGTAAATCTGAATATGCCACTTCCTGATTCATGGCCGCATAGTCCAGCTAGCTACACCAGTTTGCTCTCATGAAAAAGTTAGAAAAAAATGTATCATTGGTAATTATGCAACTCTGTTTGGAGTCATTTCTCCAAACAGTTACTGCTGTTATAGTTACTGTTGTATCCTAATTGATAGTACTTTACAGTAGATAAACATTTGTTGATGCTAAAAAAGACAAAGGCTTGTACCATGACATGTCCAACAAGCCTAATTAATAGTGTCAAATTGTAGCAGGACATAAAAGAACAGTACAGTAGTAACTTAAGCATGCTCCCCTGTAGACACACACACACACACGCACGCACACGATCAATTCAAACCCAAACAAATCAAATCATGCTCTTCATCTGGACCGCTACAGATCCATGTATTGACGCTTAGCATCAAGCATTAGGCCATGAAGCATCTATCCGATTTGTTCAACAAGATGAGTACATACCTGACTCCAGGTCAATGCGGTGGATGCGGCTGTACTTGAACATCTGGTCCAGGGATGAGACTGCTAATCCAAATCGAACAAACAAATTCATTAGGAGGGGATCGGAGAGACAAGGAAGAAATGAAGTAAACATACATACATGTCTATATAAGTAGTAGAAGTAAGTAATATAAATACATCCTCTTTCTTCCTCTACAACACTAACTAGAGCAACATCAATCATTGTACACAAGGAGCAGCAGCAACAAGCCGATAAAGAAAGATCAAGATTTGTGTCTTTTGCAAGTTTTAGCACACTAGTACATGCGTTAAAATGGAAGTGCCGCTGCTGGGTTGCAACAGCCAACAAACTATAGGGTTACCATCAAGTTAGCATTACAGAAAGCGAAAAGGAAAGTGGAAAAGACATGGCAGCCTATAGTTATGCGGAGAACATCGACAAGTAGCCAACAGGATGAGCATTGTGCAGTTTAATAACACAATGTATTAATCTAAATACATGTGAGCAAAACTAGCAATGTTATTAATACACTGCTAAATGAGCATTCAGGATGCTTATTATACACGTGAACAAAACTAGGCCAAAACATAGTAAAAAAACTACTAAATGGACACTAGAAGCAAAATGAGCATTGTGCAGCAAAAAAAGCAAGCAGGAGCTAATGGCCTAGGAACTACTAGTAGCACAGTGACACGAGGTGAGTATGGTAGATCTAGGCGGCTGGATACATATGAACTAGTATAGGCAGGCAACAACATCTCTTCTCTAAATCTCATGTCCCCACCCCCACGGTGACCGATTTACTAGCTGTTGTTTGCAAGTAGCGAATCACTGGATGGTCTTGTCACAGTTCATGTTCCTGACCAATTCAGAAGGGTCGCATGGATCGAACACTAATTGGCGCATCCTCGCGTGAAAACAACTAGACCTACACGGAAAGGTAATCGAGTAATCCCATCACAGCTCAAATCGCGCATCAATTACAACCTAAATATTCCAAACCAGAGAAGATCCACGACGGGAAACCCTCTCCAACCAATGAACACATCCGAGCAATCGCATACGAGTCGACATGAGAAGGGGCGAGAGGCGGGAGATGGGGTATGACGAACCTGGATGCCGCCGTGCATGGGAAAGATCCATCAACTGGGAAAATCATGGCTCCACGGGAGGCTTGAGCCTATCAGCCTCCGGACCCATGTCCTTCTCCGTGTTCTCCAGTAGCCCCTGCATGTATCATCCACAATAGAAGACCACCACATCAACCGCAGCTCAAGGAAAGGATTTTACAACAATATTAGGTTGCAAAAACAACTCTAAGAGACTGATATTGTAAGTTCATTGACATTCACAAGCCATTTGCATTTTTATTCAGAACCGTGCAACACCACTGACATTACTTTCACAATAGAAACAAGAAACCATGGTGCATTGTAAAATGACTACATTGAAGTTTCGAATCACTGGATTTAGAGAAACTAGAGAACATCCCGCTGGCATGTGTATAAAAGCAAGTAACTAATCCAGTATTAATTATGTACAATGGGATATGTGCAAAGCAAGCTTTCCAGCACCAAATTAGCAACTCCACTATGAGAAAGCTGGTGACGAATTGATGTTATAGTTTCTGAATTCAGAACGGGTGCACGGCAGCTACGACTTGCAAATAAGTAAAAGTTATGCACCAAGTTACATACATAACTGATATTCAGCTAGCATTCATGTATAGTATGATGCAACTCACATACTGAACTAGCAACTTAATTGTGCACTTTACTCCTTCACCATGGCAAAAAAACATGTTATAGTTTCTGAATTCATAACATACGCATGACAGTCGCGACTTGCAATAAGTAAAAGTATTTTCTTCTACAACTATGTGTAAAAACAGAGGATGATGTGTTGTAAAATAGTCCCTAATCACCATCTCCCAGAACTACCCATGTCTTGAGCATTCAGCTAACCCTAGGCCAAGCTACAAAGGTAGATGCCGACGTAGAGCTTGCCCATGGTTGGGCGTCTCCTCTCCCTGCATCCAAGTCGAGTTGGTGATGTTGCAGCCTTGCAGGCGTGTAGCTGCTCCTGCACATCGGGGAGGGGAATGGAAGGTAAGGGGGAAGAAGAAAATGAAAAGGAGAGGAGAGGATTGGGGGTCTAACCTTGATGGCGTCAGGGTAGCGGTGAAGCTGCATCGTTCATGTGAGGGAGACAAGATGAGGTGAGGAGGAAGACTTCCCGTCGATGGCGTCCCGGTGCTCGAGCAATGACGGCGTGCTAGATCTGCATGGGAGACAAGATGAGGTGAGGAAGAGAGGGAGGGAGATATGCGACGAGGACAAATGGAGGGACTCACCTGAGTCGCTGGAGCAACGCCAGAGCCACGCCGATGAGGTGCCAGAACGCAAGAGGAAGATCTGGTCGGGGGAAAGGGAGCAACGGAGGCAGGGGAGCTCAGATCTATCCTGCATGGATCTGTTGCTGGAGGTGGCTGGGTTGGGGGAGCAAGAGAAGGGGTCGCCGGCGGTGGAGGAGGCCGGGGTTGGGGGAGGTCTGCGGTGGCTGGGTTGGAGGGGATCGATCCAGAGAGGGGGAAGATGTGGGTTGGAGGGGATCAATCCAGAGAGGAGGAGGAGTCGTGGGGATTTTCCCTCTCATGTGAGAGAGAGATGGATGTCGCCGCGCGCGCGCCGGATCTCGCCGGCCATTGATTCCCGCCTGTGGTCGACAGAGGCGGCGACAGGCAGTGAGGGGTGGAGCGCTAGGGTTCGGTTCGAGAGAGAGAGAGAGAGAGGAGGGCACGACGGCAGGTTGGGTGGGGTTCGCGCGCGCGAGAGAGAGAGAGGGAGAGAGAGGAGGGTGTTTGCTGCAGTTGGTTGGATGGATCGACGGACGGATGGATGATGTATGGATGGACAGATGTTTGCCATGTCATCAATCCATGCCATGACTGATTGCACCAATCAGAATGAAGCTTATGTAGTATTGTTTTTTAACCTCTTATTCTGGATAAACATTTAACATGGCACCCTTTTATACTTTGTTAAAATGAGTCAATATTGTGCACATGTGTGTATCTTGGGATGACAAACAATGTTGGTTTGGGGGGGCTTTCATGTTCCTTGCACAAATAATAATTTTCCATTTTTTGAGTGCCCAAAATTAGTTTTTTTGTGAAGGACCTACAATATATTTGTTGCAAAATTGGACCAAATCAATTTTCTAAAATACTAGGCCATGTTTAATGCATAATTGACCAAAGGGTTGGGTGTCAAAAGTTTTGATCCACCTCTGGTGAAAAAGACAAATTCCGTCGATTTAGTTGGAAGCGGGTTAAATTTTAACTGCAGCTGCCTCATAGTTTGCTCTTTATTTTTTACAAAAATCATTTCTAGGTACATAAGTATCTATTTAATCATAGAAACACCAAAAAAAAATCCAAGATTCAACCACTAGCTAGGAACGGTCATTCCCGCCGTTTTGACCGCATTTTGAAACGGGCATAAAAAATTCAAAAAAAAATCAAAAAATTGGGAAACCTTCGCATTGTGTCATTATATGTGGCCAAATTCCTAGGAAAAATAACAAACTTGTAATACGGCAATTATTTTAAAAAAGTGTTCTCAGAAACGAGCTATCACGTGTGGAGATCAATGGCTTTCAAGCCAAATGATCAATCTTATGGCCACATCCATGGCATAGTTTGTTCAAATGATCTCATATTGTGCACAAGGCTGCATATTGGAATGGCAAACAATGTTGCCTAAGGAAGTTTTCATTTTCTTTGGACAAAAAAACCATTTTCCATTTTTGAGTGCCCAAAAGGAGGTTTTTTTGTGTGAAGGACCTACCAAATAATTGTTGCAAAATTTGACCAAATCAATTTTCTAAAATACTAGGACATATTTAATGTACAATTGACAAGATGATTGGGTGTAAAATGTTTTTATCCACCTCTCGTGTAAAAGACAAATTTCCGCCGATTCAGCTGGAAGCGGGTCAAATTTGAACTACAGCTGCCTCATAGTTTGCTATTTATTTTTTCCAAAAATCATTTCTAGTTACATAAGTACCTATTTAATCATAAATACATGGTTTGGTGGCGACACGTCAAGGTTTGGGTGGTGGCCGAGGGCCCCAACTCTAGAGCGCGTAAACTCGCATGCCCGCCGCGTGGTCACTGCGTGACCGTGGTGTTGCCTTGTGTTCTGGGCGGCCTAGGCATTTCTAGTGGGTTGGGCACTCCCCAGGTAGGTGCTAGGAAGAAAATTACAACATAAGATTCTCACGAGGAGACCGATCGATGCTCAAACATGAATTAGCAGCCAAGTGTTTGATTAGCGGTACGGGAAATGTACATGGCTAATGGGCGTGAGTTTTGGCTGAGGATGATCAGTTACTAAGAAGACCATCTTCACAAATTTTCAGCTCAAAAGGAGGAGCCTAGGTGGTACTTGCTTTGCAAACTACCACACTGGACATGACTACGAATGTTGAAGCTCGGCTCAAAATAATAAATGGATTGAGCTGGCATTTGGTGGAGGATGGTTATTTGGGCATAGGAAAGCACTGTAGAAAATGGATACTATTTGGACATGCCAAAGTGGTACTTCCTTCACAAACTGTTGTTCTGAACAGAATAGAAAAATGAATATTTTTGAATTATTTTTGAACTAGGCAAGGAAGGTTTTTACATATTTGACGAAGATATGGCCCAAAGAATTTATGAGATTTTTTTGGGAATTTTGGGAATGACAGAAATATAGGTTGCTTCACAACCTAGGGCAAAAACTGCCACATGGACATGACACATAGGCAAAACTGGTGAGATGGCGCCTAGTCATAGCAACCCACCACAATTTACAAGGCTATCACCATCTATATTGGTCGTTAACAACTAGAAATAAGGTAGCGGACTAGCGCTGTTTGCTTTATGACCATTTCCTCTAATGAAATTATGACCTTTCTGACCAAAATGGTCGTTATGGTTTAGGGTTTAGAGCCCTCCAGACAGCTTTTGACCAATCGGTCTAAAATGGTCATAAATTTATGACCAATTCTTCGAGGGTCACTGACAGAAGGTCATAAGTTGACATATTTCTTGTAGTGAGAGCACCAAGGTGGTGGACGACGGCGAGGCCTAGGAAGGGGACGATGCAGAGCCGGAGAAGACGCGGCAGTGGATGACCACGCGGAGAGGAGTACGAGGGTTCACTAGTTTGGCTGCGGTGTGAGGCTGCCATCGCTGCAGGGCCTGGATAGCGGTGGGAGTAGTAGGGGGCGATGAGGCCTCATCGGCAGCACAACCGGCCACTGGAGGCAGGAGCAGACGGTCTCCGTGGCGCTGGTTTGGGCGGCTGGTGCAAGAAGAGCAACGATTGAAGAAGCAGCAGGACCGTTCGATTCAAATCCAACGTTTACTGCTGCTAGAATCATTTGTTGACTAAGTTAACAAGCCCTGCGTACGCGTCAACTTAGTAGGCCCACAGGTCAGCCTCCCAACCGGTGCGCCCCAGATGTTAGTGGGACGAATCATTTTTTTCGTGTAATAAGGAGGCAGTTGATTGTGTGCGGCCAGGCCAGCGGAGGGAGTAGGGTGGGCCGGGGAAGCCTGCGCGGCATCACAACGGGCCACAAGAGGAGGGAGCAGTCAGTCCCGCCGGCGCTAGTTTAGGCGGCTAGAGCAGGAAGATCAGAGATTGAAGAAGCACGTCGGCCGTTGGATGGACATCCAACACTAACTGCTGCTAGAATCGTGTGTTCACTGACAAAGCCTTGCGTAAACAAGTCAGCCTCGAAATCTGTGGTGTGTACAGCCCATTTGCTATTATTTTTATAATTTTTACTCATTTTCTAATTCATATGGAATTTATTGCAGCCCGTTTTCCATTTTTAGAATTGCTGGCCATTTTCTGGTCAGTACCAGGGTCAAAAAATTAACTAAATATGTGGGAAATTTTGAAAATTCGGAATTTTTTGTTGGGGAGCAAAATATTCTTAATCCAAAAATTAATAGCCATACTAAAATAAATTTAAAAATAAATTAGTACTATGTCATGTTAAATCCAATGAAATACGTATAAGATATCAGTGAAGAACAAAAACAAAAAAAGAAACTTATATCCCATTGCTATATTTTTTTTTGGAATTTTCAACCCCTTTTGATATTACTTTTAACAGACATTGACCATACTCTTAAGCCAGGCTGGAATGCATCCCTCCTCGTCTTGAAAGATTTTTAGCCCAGTAATTCGGAGAAAACAAATAGGCCTAGCTTGGGTATTCTTCAAAAACAAATACTGGGCTACCTATTTTCCCAAAGAACTGGTGCATGAGCATTTAGCTTTATTGATTTATTTATTTATTTACTTATTTATGTTAGGGGACCATGAGCATGTACCTGGGCCGGATTCATGTGAGAGCCTCCCTTCTAGTTAATTATGGGCTTCTCTATTGGGCCTTCATCAGTGGGCTGCATGCTATCAACAAGTGGAAAATGTGTTCCGAATTTCAAAAAAAAGCGTTCTGTACGATAAATAGTATGCGCTACGTACGGTATGGGGCACTAAAGGATCGAACCATGCAACGACTTCCAAAACATTGTGTTTGTCATTCTAACAACACATTTATTCAACCAACAGACAAAATATACTACTGATTGTACATTGAAAACAGCAGCAGCAGCAACCAGGGCTGGGGGTGCAACAGAAGCAGTAAGCAGGCCAGAAGAGTGAAGACGCAGCTCTCTCTTCCAAACCAAACATCAGCCATCATTACAAAAGGGCTACCAAAAAAGAACAAGTGTATGCATCAAACTAAATAAAGATCCTACTACACCAAGTGTACGCATCTAACTAACTGGCTCAGTTAGACGTTACTATTTTTTTCGAAATAGAGGCAAAAGAATTGCCTCGTCGATTAATTAAGAAGAAGAGAATTGCCTGGTTAATCTACAGAAACCCAGGCTATAACCAAAGACGTTACTATTTATTAAGCGGTAGTGGAGTCGCAAATGGAGAGGAGTGGGAAACTTCACTGGTTTGGGTGCGCGGCAGCACAGCCGCAGTGCCGCCCACGGGAGACAGCAGCAAGAACAGAGGTTGAAGAAGGAGCATGGCTGTTGGATTAACATCCAACGGTCCAGCTGCTAGAATCATTTGTTGTTTAAGTTGACAAAGCCGTGCGTACACTTCCGCTTAGTAGTCCCAGAAGTCACTCACCAAATCTGACGGGTCCCAGCTGTCAACGGGATGAATACTTTTTTTCGCAAAACAAGGAGGCACTTCCTTCCGTGCGAAGATACAGCCGGTGGGTCCCAGCTGTCAGGTGGAGAAAACATTTTTTTCATCTTAATAAGGAGGAACTTTCCTTGCGTGCGACCATGGACCTCGTGGGTCCCAACCGTCAGGCTCTCCACGTAAAGTCATCTTCCGATGACTCTTGTTTGTTGACCACGCCGCACCGAACGCAGCGAGGCGGTGGACAACGGGGAGGCCCCGGACGGGAACGACTCGGAGATGGGAAAACGCGGCAGTGGAGTCGCAGATTGAGAGGAGGAGAAGGGTTATAACTGGTTCTGTTGCGGCGTGGGGCTGTAGTCTGTGCAGAATAACAGGAGGTGTCGAGGGGTGGAGGGATAGCCTGGCCGGCGGTGGGGTAGCGCTTCACAGCGATGCGTGCTAAGCAGAGCCGCTAGCCGCCGGAGGCCAGACCAGGCAGTCCCGACGACGCTGGAGGAAGAAGACGAGAGATTGAAGCTGCATGCCGACCGTTGGATATAAATCCAATGGCTGTGGATGACACAATCATTTGTTGACCAAGTTGACAACGCCCTGCGTAGGCTTTGACCTATTGGCCCACATGTCAGCCTGCAAAAATGTGGCATATATTTAACCCATGTTTTCTAGAATGTATAGTCCATTTGCTGGGCTAGGTGAACAAATAATTTCGCGTCAATCAGGCCCATTTATATTTTCTAAGAAATCCCAGCCCATTTGCACTTCCTTGAAATACACGTATTAGGCAGGCTCGTTATATATACTCCCTCCGTCCGGAAATACTTGTCATCAAAATGGATAAAAGGGATGTATCTAGATGTATTTTAGTTTTAGATACATCCCTTATTGTCCATTTTGATGACAAGTATTTTCGGAAGGAGGGAGTATAATGTTATGTTAGAAGGAGCAATTAATATCAAAGAATAAACCGGAGAGGCACATTTATATATATATAATTAAGAAATTAGCGAGTTATTGCTCAAAATAAAAATGAGCACGTTACTATTAAATTGGTCCTTAAAATCTTCGCAAGCTTTTGTACGCAATCACCAGGATTTTCCTTGCCTATGAGTCAAAAACAACCAGGATTTTCCTTGCCAACTTCCGTTAAACATTTACTTTTATAAGTTGGGATGTTTTTATAATGTATATATAAGTATCTATAAAATATACGATAATAGTAATAATATAAATATATATAATGTGGTTAGAAGGGAAAACATAGATTGGACACATCATTACTTTTATAAGAGACCTGTGTTTTATACCCCACAGTAGGCATACTAACAAGTTCACACACAAATACAACAAAAAAGGTAAACATTCATATCAAACTCAGATTCACAAGACACGTTCATATCCATAGCCAACATTCACAATCAACAACTCAAAAGATTCATATATACACAAGCTCAGCATATCTATGCATCCAAATGATTGATAGATCACGCGACAATATTCATACATAATTTACAAAAAGATTCAGATATACACATGTTCAGTATGTTTATGCATCCAAATGATTGAGATCACAGCCAATATGATCCATGGACGAGCTTTAATTACCTAGGGTACAGACTGGTAAATGGTGTTCAATTGGAGGTACTTCTTGCTAAAATTAGTTCTTGTACGAGTAAACTTTCGAGTACATAAGAGGCAGCACAGACAATCTGAACTTTGCTTGTAGGTTTATCCTCAAATAGTGGCCTCCTGCCCAGGGAGGTTTGAGCAACTTGGCCACTACTTTCATCCAACCAGTTTACTGGGTCATCTTGGTCCTGTATCTCACCAAAATACTACATTGAAGACGAGAAAGGAGACGGTTGAGAAAATGAACCACCCAAATTTTTTATGCAGTTCAACTGAAATGGAGCATCCTTAGCGTGTAGACTGATTAAGTGCCAGATGAATATACGTGTCAACCAACTTGTCTGGAATCTTTAGACTCCATGCCATATAGTTCGCTACCATATGTGCCGATAACCAAAAGGCACAAGTTGGGACCAAATATTGGACTGCGTTTTTCTGGGCTATGCACCAAGCAATATTTTTGGCGTTCACTCTCCTAACACTTGGAGTTTGACAATTGGTTGACACCGGTTGATACTCGAATGAATATAGGCACTTCTTGTCAACATCGATGCTTGTCTGAGTGAACTTTGGAGTACATACCAGCAGCATAAGTACTTGTCCATCTGATCATTTTGTGCAGTTCTACTGAAATCACCCGATGTAATGATTTGCCTGCGAGTTCAGGCTCCAAATTACTCCTTTATGAAATCGGCAAACAGTAGCACAATACCAAATTACCAATACATATGACAGGCACAATAATCAGGATAAAGACCAGTACCAACCTATGTGAGGTAGCATATCAATTACTATTTCCTTTGACTGGAAGCCGAGATAATCCAAGCGACTAACAGCAAAGGAAGAAAGCATGCGGAGTTTAGCGACTGATAGGAAAGGACGAAAGCTATCGAGGCAATGCAGCACCCAAATCTTTTGTGCAGTTCCACCAAATCGAGCATCCCTGTTGGCACATATATTGAGAGAGTGAGATTACTGTAATAGTGGGACTAGTTTATGAAACATACACTAACAAATAGAAGCACCCTCATTATCTTAATGGGTAAAGTTAGCAACATAGTAGTCTTGCTTAAAGAGAGGTATTAGTTTATTTAATCAGTGCCAATTAGCTCAACTCAACACTCAAAGCATTGCCATTTATCATAGGTTGCAAAACTTTAACGTGCAAAGATAAAGGAGTTTCTCATGACAGTAGCACGATACAAATAGAGATGATAGCAAACTAATATGGATGAAGGCCTTAGGCCCATACCAACCTAAGGAAAAAAAGCTTATTCATGTAGTCCCATAAGAGATGATAAAGCACTCACTGGAATCACACAATAGTATATATTTTTGTGCACTTCAAATGTATGGTTGAAATCACTCTTGTTTACCAGTGCTGAGATTATATCGAAAGATTATCAAGAACTTCCAGTAGAGTTAAAGCACTGGCTGGGATACAGTTCATTGTATTGTCTTGTGTAGTTCCATTTAATGTAAGATTGGCACAACATGATCCCTGTTTGCACAAGTAGGAACAAGGTGAAACCTTCATTAGCTTAGTGAGAAAGGATAGGAAGACATTAGCATATTACTCAACCAGTAGCATCAAATTCATGATGGACAATACACACAACATTGCCTCATTGAACCAATGGCAATAAATTGACATGCAAAACAATAGCACTATTATGTCATGACACTAATAATATTCCCTCCCTGCTCCACCACATGATTCACCTCCATAGACAAACATACACACGTACATGATTTAGCATAGGGTCCTACTAAAGATTTGTTTAACTCCAACAGGAAAATTAGGCAGTAATAAATTAGTGGTACTTAAGTACTCCTAATTAATTAAGTGAGACAGCAGAAGTGGAAGGGCTCCCTGGAGGATCGTCTCACATGTAAGGTAGTCGTTGTCGGAGCCCTTGAACGGCCTCGACTGAGGCCTCTGGCTTCAGCAAGATCGCCTTGGCACTGTTTATTCTTCTTATTCTTCTTCCTCTTCATGCTCTATTTCTCTTTCTCCTCACCAGTTGGTGAAAACAAGTACATGATTGGCCTTCTAATTCAGAATTGGTTTTGTCAGTGAGGGAGTACAAGTGTACTAGTAAAAAACAGCATTATTTTCTCATGGCAGTCGGAAAATAGAGATGAACACAATCATTAAATATCATTCTTACCTAAAGGAAGGTTATGGCGCCAATATGGATGATGAGGATTGGAACACAGATCTCCCTTTGTGCAGTTCCACCAAAATGAACCAACTGTTCCATTCTGACATTCCAGTTAAACAACACAAAAGTCACTTCTTTTAAGAAGAGTTTTGTGCAGTGCACCAAAAGGTCACAACAGCAACCAGGTGAATTGGATATCCCTGTTTGCACAAAAAGGCACATAGGAAACAGTTAGAGTCTCAAACAATTACAGGCAAAAGCATTTGGCTAAACTTGTCATGGCTTATAACAGTGGGTGCACCAACAGTCCAGCACCATGTACATAAATAGGGGCATAAAGTGGTGATTCATAGTTTGTTGCCCCGAGAAACAAACATCCAAGAAACATATCTGGGTTGGTCCCATTTTTGTTCACTCTATCCACCTACTTCTATGTGCGGATAGCAAATCTAGTCCTGGTCATACCACTGTGTATAGTGTTACCCCTATATTTCCCTTTTCGACCAAGAGACCGGTTGGATGACCAGTCTGTACTACTTTCACCCCCTTTCCTTCCTGTTTGTACCAAGTCCGATGTACAAACTAAATTCCCCCACCCCCACTTTATTTCTTGTTTGAACCAAGTACTCCCTCAGTCTGGAATTACTTGTCATCAAAATGTATGTGTCTAGAACTAAAATACATCTAGATACATCCGTTTCAATGACAAGTATTTTCGGACGGAGGGAGTACAAGATTCGACTCCATGAAGTAGCTTTACCTCTAACAATAGAAGAAAAAAATATGTGACGTTGGACCATCCGATCGAGAGGAGCTGAGAGGTAGAAAATGATGCACATGCAGCGACGTAGCAAGCTGGGGAAGTATAGCTAAGGCGGTTCCGAACGAAGATATACCTGAAGGTCGTCGGGATGTGGATAGGTGGGCGGTGGGAGGCCGGATCCGCCCACAGGCAACAACGAAGGGATCGGAGGACCTCCCGCGCCGGTGCTCGGCCAGAGATAACGGTGCGGCCGGCAGTGGGTCTCCTCCCTTGCTGTCGACGATGGCCTAAATACTGCCCCTCCCCCCTTCACCGGCGGAGGGGGATAGGTACGGATCTGTAACCAGTGGTGAGGATAGAAATCAAGTGTTTTTTGAAGGGAGAAAGACAGTGTTACTACCCCTATCTTGTTTAAATCTGGAGAGGATGAGAGTGTGTGAATAGAGCAACCCTAGCAAGCAAGCGCGGAGGCTCCGGCCTATATATACGTAGTGAGCAACCCTAGCAAGCAAGCAACCCCTATCTTCGTCAACTCATACAAGACCAGGAAATTTGATTACTACAACGCCCTCTCCCTCGTGGACTAAGCTCCGGTGCCTTAACTGCACCTGCCTTTGGCTGCATGACAGGAGGGCCAACCACCTATTGGGCCCACCTGTCATGGACGCAAAGGGAGGAGCAGTAAGTTGAAGCTTTCGCTATCCCTCCCGCACGAGGTGGACGGACATGCAGCAGTGGATTCGATACTGTAGAAGTAGGAGTAACATCATTATTGTTCATCTTCTCGAAGAGGCGAAGAGCCAAGCGCAACCCGAACGTGGCAGTTGCGAACGCTCGTGTGGTGCGGTACCTTGGAGTACTAGCCAGGCTCTTGCATGAGAAAAAATGGCTATTGTTTAACAATTAAACTCCATTATCCATTGGTTGATACTCATTCTGCATAGGTCCACGCGCTTAGCACCGTTTCCTCCTGGGGTCACCAATGTTTATTTGCTAATTAATAGCATTGCATGCAATGAACTAGCCATTGCAAGTCACTAAAAGCATGCACACCTCTCATCTCTTATTGATTGATATGTCAAGAAACAAGAAACAAGGTAGAAGTTAATGCACCGCGCCTAAGTGTTTTGGGACTATTTGGTTTTCGTAAGATGACTTACACACCTAGACGGAGGGAGTAGTATAGCCCTGTAAACCGAAAAGGAGTATTTGCCTTTCTAGAGATTTCAACAAATGACTAGACTACACTGTGTGCAGTACTCCCTCCCTTCCGGTTTATAGGGCTCAAATCTCAAATCTCATGAACCAAGGCATTTTGCGATTGGAGGAATGTATCCCGTACTTTACAAAACTACCCTAATTAAACTCATGCATTAATTATGTAGTTCTCTCGTTTTCCTCTCCGCCTTGGTCGCGGTGCACAATATTGAGCACTCCTATATGACTAGCCGCTCTATCTACATGCGCGACATTTCAAAGCATCCGGGCCCGCGTGCCATCCACCAAATCACAGCGAGGTGCTACAGTAGAGACTCACTTGTAACCCCGGTGTGGCCGTCATGACCCGTCATATCACAAAACCCACACCTTTACCAGTAGTGGTAAGGTGGCCTCCAAGTTGGACTGGACGAAGCAACCATCATTTCACTGGAACACTCGTTCAAGCCCTTTCTTCCCTTTCTTGAAGAAAACCTCACTCCAGGCTACTCACTTCTGCCATTTTTCTTCTGTACCGATGAAGGAAAGGTGGGCGAATCAGTTATGCTGCTATATTTTCATTCCAAGAATCTTCTTTTTGCAAAGCACCGACCGATTCTCACATCCTATTCTTTTCCCGTTTTCATTGCGATTGTGGTTTCCTTTCGATTGCTTTTTGTTTGTCAGTTCATTGATGGATCCTGGAGCACTAGGCAAAGAGTTGCCGGCGGACAACCCACTGGAGACAGCGATCTCCAGGAAGCGGGCACCGACCAACGAGTTGACCATGTTGGCGGGCCAACCCATGGAGACGAAGAACTCCAAGAAACAAGCATTGGCCAAAGATTTGAGGACATTGGCTTACAAACTCCTCAAAGGAAGTTGGAAGAACGGCAAGGGCCTCACCGTGCCTACCCCAGGAACTCTAATTGCCACCTATGTGAGGCTCAAGACCGAGTTTGAGGAGATAGTCGCCGTTGAGAAGCAGTATTCCCCTGGCAAGGTGATGGCCCCCATCGAGGACAAGGAGATGGCCCCCGAAGGGATGAGATCCCCTGGTCAGCTGCACAAGGTAAAAAATAATGGCTTATTACCATAGTTGTGGTTTTTGATTATTTGCAATGTGCTTGCTAATATGTTAGGGTTGTGCAGGTGCCGGTGGACGTCCTTGATGATTCCGATGTCGTGGCCCGTCCTGTTGGCATCGCCCCGGAGATCGATTCCGATGCCGCTGTCCATCCTGTGGACATCGCCCCAGAGATCGATTCCGATGTCGCGGTCAGTCCTGCGGACATCGCCCTAGAAATCGATTCCCATGCCGCTGTCTATGCTGTGGTCATTGCCTGAGAGATCGATGACAAGAAATAGTTGGTCGGGCTAATCCTCCAGGGTAGTTTACATTACCTTGTGTTTAATTACCAGAGCGATGTGTGTTATCATACCATCTTAGGGCTAGTGCACTGTCTTGTGTGGGCTGATCTTGCTACTATTGTTTGATAGTGAATCATGCGATGAATCATGCGAACTCTCTCCTTGTTATGGAAAAAGATGTATCCTCACCAGCTTTTGATGTAATATATGGCATGATTAGATGTAAGTTTGAACTGTTTATCATATCAACAGGGCTTGTTTGATGATTCTTGGTGTTAGTAGGCTAGCTACTATTCGAGCTATAGTACTTGCAAAACACTCACCGAAGAGAAACGTTGGGGCTGATGAGCTCGTGGTATGCTTATACTTATCCCTCGTTGATCGACCAATAGCCCTAGCTCCTAAAATTGTAGGCTTAGCGGTCGATGACCTAGGCAGGCTAGTTTGGCCTAGTGGGTTTCAGTGATATGACGTGCAACACAAAATCATAGCAGTGCAGAGACGTACTCCCTCCGTTCCAAAATAGATGACCTAGGCGGGCTAGTTTTCCCTAGTGTGTTTCAGCGATATGACATGGTACAGTGCCGTCCAGTCTTCGCGTGTGGTAGCAGTATTGCGGGTACAGTAAGTTTTCTTGAAGAAGCGGAATTCGACGAAGTCATGATGGTTCCTTCGTCCGAACAACTTACAATGGGAAAGGTTGGGCCTACGATACGACCGGGGTAGACCAGGATAATTTTGTGCATGGCAGGTGGACCAGGATGGTCGACGTCCCACATGTCGGCGAATGAAAGTATTCTTTCTGATATAAAGGACGAGCAATGAGTATTCATTGTATATTTTTGATGAAAGCAATTGTCTCCACTGTTACGACGAAGGAGTGTGAAACACGGCAGCCTAGTGAACTTGGCATGTGCACCACTCCCTCCTTCCTCATGTAATGCCCAGGTTACAAGTTTTTCTCACTTTCTCTCTATCTATTTCCTCTCAAGTGTTTTTTACCTTTCTTTTTTTAAGACACAATTGTTTTTTATGCCTTCTTTAGAATTATTTTTTTATACCTAGGAGCACGTGTAGAGACGGGCTCTTGCAGAGCCCACTCCTTGACTTTGTCAATGCATCTCTCTCCTCCACATAAGGAGTACTACTTGCTATGCATGCATGCGGCGGGCAGCTGGCGTCTTGAGGGGCCAGGGCGGTGAGAGCGGGCTCCGGAAGCGGTACGAACTCTAGCATAATTTTGGTTTTTACAGTATTTCTTTCTCCATTGACAGGTAGGCCCACATAGATAGATAAAGAACACGAGCTGATGAGGCGCATGCGTACTGTTTGACTGGTCAACCAGACAAATACGGAGCTATACGCTGAGCCAGTGACCGTATAATCACCATATCTCGTATACAATGATCAAAGTGAGCTATCAAGACAAGTTCGATGACCGCCAATGCATTTTACTCGGTAATAAATGACCAGGATTGAAGGGGACTCCAAATTTGCTTCGACTTCTGTCCTTGAGCTCTTGACAAACCAATGCACTATACGGTTGTCCGGCCACACCACCCCAGAGCTCTCACCAAGCATCGTTCATGCCACCGCGCCGCACACTAACTGGTAAGGCAGCGATGGCATCCCGCCGCGCCGAGTTCCTCGCCGCCCATGACCACACACGAAATGGTAGGGAAGCGATGGCATCCCGCCGTGCCGAGTTCATCGCCGCTCGCGACCTCACAACTATGTGGGAGGAATTTTAAGATGCCAAGGCCGAATGGGCGGTAGAGCAAGAGGCGGCCAAAGCCGCACAGAGGGAGCGGAAAAGTCAGAAAGCACTCAAGAAAAGAGAGGCCTGCCGCCGCAAGAAAGAAAAGGACGCACGCGTTGCTGCGGAGAGGTCGGTGGAGATCCAAGCACGGTGGGGTGTCGCCGACAAAGCCGGGAAGGAGAACGACGACGTCTAGCCTGCATGTGAGAAGTAGTAGTACTAGTAGTTAGTGTGTGTGTGTGTGTGTGTGTGTGTGTGTCTGAGTACGAGCATGTACCAGTACTACTAGTTACTGATAACCCACAAGTATAGGGGATCGCAACAGCTTTCGAGGGTATAGTATTCAACCCAAATTTATTGATTCGACACAAGGGGAGCCAAAGAATATTCTCAAGTATTAGCAGCTGAGTTGTCAATTCAACCACACTTGGAAACTTAGTATCTGCAGCAAAGTGTTTAGTAGCAAAGTAATATGATAGTGGTGGTAGCGTCAACAAAAGTAAAGATAGCAAAAGTAATGTTTTTGGTATTTTGTAGTGATTGTAACAGTAGCAACGGGAAAGTAAATAAGCGGGAACCAGTATATGGAAAACACGTAGGCACCGGATCAGTGATGGATAATTATGCCGGATGCGGTTCATCATGTAACAGTCATAACATAGGGTGACATAGAACTAGCTCCAATTCATCAATGTAATGTAGGCATGTATTCCGTATATAGTCATATGTGCTTATGGAAAAGAACTTGCATGACATCTTTTGTCCTACCCTCCCGTGGCAGCGGGGTCCTATTGGAAACTAAGGGATATTAAGGCCTCCTTTTAATAGAGAACCAGAACAAAGCATTAGCACATAGTGAATGCATGAACTCCTCAAACTATGGTCATCACCGGGAGTGGTCCCGATTATTGCCACTTCGGGGTTGCCGGATCATAACACATAGTAGGTGACTATAGACTTGCAAGATAGGATCAAGAACTCACATATATTCATGAAAACATAATAGGTTCAGATCTGAAATCATGGCATTCGGGCCCTAGTGACAAGCATTAAGCATAGCAAAGTCATAGCAACATCAATCTCAGAACATAATGGATACTAGGGATCAAACCCTAACAAAACTAACTTGATTACATGATAAATCTCATCCAACCCATCACCATCCAGCAAGCCTACGATGGAATTACTCACGCACGGCGGTGAGCATCATGAAATTGGTGATGGAGGATGGTTGATGATGATGACGACGACGAATCCCCCTCTCCGAAGCCCCGAACGAACTCCAGATCAGCCCTCCCGAGAGGTTTTAGGGCTTGGCGGCGGCTCCGTATCGTAAAATGCGATGATTTCTTCTCTGTGATTTTTTATCTCTGAAAGCAAATATATAGAGTTGGAGATGGCGTCGGAAGGCATCCATGGGGCCCACGAGGTAGGGGGCGCACCCTAGGGGGGGCGCCCCCACCCTCGTGAGAAGGGTGTGGGCCCCCTTGTCTTCATCTTTGGTGAGGATTTTTTATTATTTTTTCTAAGATGTTCCGTGGAGTTTCAGGTCATTCCGAGAATATTTGTTTTCTGCACATAAAACAACACCATGGCAATTCTACTGAAAACAGCGTCAGTCCGGGTTAGTTCCATTCAAATCATACAAGTTAGAGTCCAAAACAAGGGCAAAAGTGTTTGGAAAAGTAGATACTACGGAGACGTGTCAACTCCCCCGAGCTTAAACCCTTGCGTGTCGTCAAGCAATTCAGTTGACAAACTGAAAGAAATAAAAACTTTTAGAAACTCTGTTTGGTCTTGTTGTTGTAACTATGTCAAGCCAGCATTCAAGTTTTCAGCATAGATCATAACTAACCACATTTGCAATAATTCTCAGGTCTCACAATTACTCATATCAATAGCATAATCAACTAGCAAGCCATAATAATAAATCTCGGATGACAGCACTTTCTCAAAACAATCATAATATGATATAAAGAGATGGTATCTCGCTAGCCCTTTCTGAGACCGCAAAACATAAATGCAGAGCACCTTTAAAGTTCAAGGACTGACTAGACATTGTAATTCATGGTAAAAGAGATCCAATCATAGTCATACCCAGTATAAATTACCAGTGATGAATGCAAATGACGGCTGTGCTCTCCAGCTAGTGCTTTTTAATAAGAGGGTAATGACTCAACATAAAAGTAAATGGGTAGGACCTTCGCAGAGGGAAGCAGGGATTTGTAGAGGTGCCAGAGCTTGGTTTTGAAATAGAGATAAATTGTATTTTGAGCGATATACTTTCATTGTCAACATAACAACTAAGAGATGGCGATATCTTCCATGCTACACACATTATAGGCGGTTCCCAAACAGAATGGTAAAGTTTATACTCCCCCTCCACCAACAAGCATCAATCCATGGCTTGCTCGAAACAATGAGTGCCTCCAACATACATCAAGTCCCAAGGGGAGTTTTGTTTGCAATTAATTTTGATTTAGTTTGCATAAAGCATGGGACTGGGCATCCTGGTGACCAGCAATTTTCTCGTGAGTGAGGAGCGGAGTCCACTCCTCTTGAGAATAACCCGCCTAACACGGAAGATAAGGACAACCTTGGTTGATACATGAGCTATTTGAGCATACAAAACAGAATGTTTATTTGAAGGTTTAGAGTTTGGCACATACAAATTTACTTGGAACGGTAGGTAGATACCACATATAGGAAGGTATGGTGGACTCATCTGGAATAACTTTGGGGTTTAAGGGATTGGATGCACAAGCAGTATTCCTGCTTAGTACAAGTGAAGGCTAGCAAAAGACTGGGAAGCGACCAACTAGAGAGCGACAACAGCCATGTACATGCATTAAAATTAATAAACATTGGATGCAAGCATGAGTAGGATATAATCCACCATGAACATAAATATCATGAAGGCTATGTTGATTTTGTTTCAACTACATGTGTGAACATGTGCCAAGTCAAGTCACTTAAATCATTCAAAAGAGGATACCACCCCATCATACCACATCATAATCATCTCAATAGCACATCTGCATACAAGGTAAATCATTATAACTCATAGCTAATCAAGCATGGCACAAGCAACTATGATCTCTAATTGTCATTGCAAACATGTTTATTCATAATAAGCTGAATCAAGAACGACGGGCTCATCATATTTACAAAAACAAAAGAGGTCGAGTTCATACCAGCTTTTCTCATCTCAGTCAGTCCATCATATATCATCATAATTGCCATTCACTTGCACGACCGGACGGTGTGAATAATAATAAGAGTGCACGTGCATTAGACTAAGCTAGAATCTGCGAGCATTCAATAAACAGGAGAAGACAAGGCAATATGGGCTCTGGTTAAATCAACAATAATGCATATAAGAGCCACTTCAACCATTTAATTATGGTCTTCTCCTACTGACCCCCAAATAAAAGAAAAGAAATAAAACTATTTACACGGGAAAGCTCCCAACAAGCAAAAGAAGAACGGGAAATATTTTTGGGTTTTCTTTTTAATTATTACTACTACAGAAGAAAAATAAACTACTACTAATTTTTTTTGGTGTTTCTTAAGGTTTAACAAACACACAAGAAGAAAGCAGGAAAAAGAAAATAAACTAGCATGGATATTACAGTGAAAAAGTATGAGCACCGACATCTAGCAATGAGTGTGTGTGAACATAAATGTAATGTTGGTGAGAAATACGTACTCCCCCAAGCTTTGGCTTTTGGCCTAAGTTGGTCTATGGCCACGGCTGGCCTGGCGGATATCCATAATAATAGTTGTTGGGGTCGTACTGTGATGAGGAAGAATAGTTGGGATCATACTGATGTGCAGCGGTTATCGCCTGCTGAGCTGCAGCGTGGAGTCGAGCTGCCTCCGCTCTCCTCTCGTACTCTTCTCCCTCCTCTCTGGTAATAACATATCTTCCTTTTGTTTGTGAATCAAAGAAGGCAGGAGCAGGGAGAGTAATACGGAAAACACGTCGTTTATCAGAAATTAAACGATATAAAAGAGGTGATTCAGGCCTCTCAACAACCTGGTGCGAAGCCATAGAGTCATAATCTAAATATGCAGGAGGCAACTCCGCATCACCCTCATAAATTCCTCCAAAGAAATCTCCATTATGTCTATTATGATGCAACCTACGAGCTACAATGGCTCCCATATGATAAGATTGGTCTCCTAACACAGCACTCCTTCAAACATGACTGAAGGAGAATTACGCGAAGATGAATACTCAAACCTCCTCACAAATGAACTTGTGAGATCATGATACTGGGGGCATTTGTTAGCCTCAAAATCTTCAAGACCGGCATTGCGCAATATGCTTTGAATTCTTCTTTAATTCCCGCACGGTCCATAAAATTTTCCGACAGCCATTCGCAAGGCCATACTGGAGCGTCTCTTGTTGGATCCTCGTCAGCATCGCGCATAGCAATCATGGGTCCTTGCTTCTTAGAGGAACCACCTTGGAACATCTTCCTAAACATATTGTTTTTCTCTGAAAAATTCTGAAATTTTTAGTAACTTCAATATAAAAGTAAACCAACTTCAATAAAACTGATAGCAACTACTCCTACAAGTGCCTAGAGCCTATATCAAGCATTAGAACTACTTGGAACCATATAAATTTGACATGCAAGCTCAAGAACATGGTCACCTATGCAGCACAAATTTGCATGTAATAAAGTACTAGAACAAAAACTAATTGGACCAATGGAGGAGTCACATACCAAGGAACAATCTCCCCAAGCAGTTTTGTGAGAGGTGCATTGAGAAAGGAGATCAAAAATCATAGCAAAAGTGGCTGGAACTCGTGCTTGAGTTGGTTTTTCGGGTGTGTGTGAGACAGAGGAAGAAGATGGGTTCTGGGATAAGTGGAGGAGGGCCACCGTGGGCCCACGAGGCAAGGGGCGCGCCCTAGGGGGGGCGCGCCCACCACCCTCGTGGCCAGGTGGCAGCTCCTCCCGCGGTAATTTTTGCACAGTAAATCCTCAAATATTCCCAAAAAATCATATTAAATTGGCATGGCATTCTGAGGACTTTTAATTTCGAGATATTTTTATATTGCATGGATAAGTTAAGAAACAGACAGAAAATACTATTTTTACTTTATTTCTACAAATTAACAGAAAATATAGAGAGGGTACAGAAGGTTGTGCTTCTAGTTTCATCCATCTCACGCTCATCAAGTCTTGTTAACAAACTCATTCCGATAATCATGAAACCGGAGAAATTTCGAATAACACTAAGTTACCTCAACGGGGATATGCACATCCCCTATAATAAATATATCATATTTCTTTTTGACAGTAGGAAGAGGAAATTCAAAACCTCCAATTATAATCGATGGAATTTTTCCAATAGAGTTGATACTATGAACTTGAGGTTGTTTCCTCGGAAAGTATACCGTATGCTCATTACCATTAACATGAAAAGTGACATTGCCTTTGTTGCAATCAATAACAGCCCCTCCAGTATTAAGAAAAGGTCTTCCAAGAATAATAGACATACTATCATCCTCGGGAATATCAAGAATAACAAAGTCCGTTAAAATAGTAACGTTTCCAACCACAACAGGCACATCCTCACAGATACCGACAGGTATAGGAGTTGATTTATCAGCCATTTGCAAAGGTATTTTAGTAGGTGTCAGCTTATTCAAGTCAAGTCTACGATATAAAGAGAGAGGCATAACACTAACACCGGCTCCAAGATCACATAAAGCAGTTTTAATAGAATTTCTTTTAATTGCGCAAGGTATAGTAGGTACTCCGGGGTCTCCATGTTTCTTTGGTATTCCACCCTTAAAAGTATAATTAGCAAGCATGGTGGAAATTTCAGCTTCCGGTATCTTTCTTTTATTAGTAATGATATCCTTCATATATTTAGCATAAGGATTTGTTGTAAGCACGTCAGTTAATCACATACGCAAAAAGATAGGCCTAATCATTTCAGCAAAGCGCTCAAAATCCTCATCATCCTTTTTCTTGGATGGTTTCGGAGGAAAAGGCATGGGTTTCTGAACCCAAGGTTCCCTTTCTTTACCATGTTTCCTAGCAACAAAGTCTCTTTTATCATAATGTTGATTCTTTGATTGTGGGTTATCAAGATCAACAGCAGGTTCAATTTCTACATCATTATCATTACTAGGTTGAGCATCATCATGAACATCATCATTAATATTTTCATTAGGTTCATGTTCATTACCAGATTGTGTTTCAGCATCAGACATAGAAATATCATTTGGATTATCAGGTGTTTCAGCAATAGGTTCAGTAGAAGTTTGCACAGTCCTATCATTTTTCTTCTTCTTCTTTTTAGAAGAACTAGGAACATCGATATTATTTCTTTGAGAATCTTGCTCGATTCTCTTCGGGTGGCCTTCAGGATACAAAGGTTCCTGAGTCATCCTACCAGTTCTAGTAGCCACTCTAACAGCATAATCATTTTTCTTACTATTCATTTCATCAAGCACTTCTTTTTGAGCCTTAAGTACTTGTTCTACTTGAGTGGTAACCATAGAAGCATGTTTGCTAACAAGTTTAAGTTCAGCTTTAATATTAGCCATATAATCACCCAAGCGTCTAATCATATAAGCATTTTCTTTTAATTGTCTACCAAAATAAGCATTGAAGCCGTCTTGCTTAAACATAAAGTTATCGAACTCATCCAAGCACTGACTAGCAATTTTAGTAGGAGGGACTTCAGCTTTATCATATCTATAGAGAGAATTTACCTTTACTATATGTGTCGAGATATCGGGATCAGGAGGTTCTTCAGTAAATAAAGAATTAAGATCATATGTTTCTTAAACAGGCGGTGAATTAAGACCATGTATTTCTTCAATAGGAGGTAAATTCTTAACGTCTTCAGCTTTACTACCTTTTTCTTTCATAGATTTCTTTGGCTCTTGCATATCTTCGGGACTGAGGAATAAAACACCTCTCTTCTTCGGAGTTGGTTTAAGAATAGGCTCAGTAATTGGACCAGGAGTTGGCTCAGGAGCTGGCTTAGGAGGTGCCCAATTATTTTCATTTGTCAACATATTATTCAATAGAATTTCAGCTTCATCCGGTGTTCTTTCCCTGAAAAGAGAACCAACACAACTATCCAGGTAATCTCTGGAAGCATCGGTTAGTCCATTATAAGAGGTATCAAGTATTTCAGGTTTCTTAAGAGGATGATCAGGCAAAGCATTAAGTAACTTGAGAAGCCTCCCCCAAGCTTGTGGGAGACTCTCTTCTTTAATTTGCACGAAGTTGTATATTTCCCTCAAAGCAGCTTGTTTCTTATGAGCAGGGAAATATTTAGCAGAGAAGTAGTAAATCATATCCTGGGGACTACGCACACAACTAGGATCAAGAGAATTAAACCATATCTTAGCATCACCCTTTAATGAGAACGAAAATATTTTGAGTATATAAAAGTAACGTGATCTCTCATCATTAGTAAACAGGGCAGCTATATCATTTAACTTAGTAAGATGTGCCATAACAGTTTCAGATTCATAGCCATAAAACGGATCAGATTCAACCAAAGTAATTATATCAAGATCAATAGAGAATTCATAATCCTCATCAGGAACACATATAGGTGAAGTTGCAAAAGCAGGGTCGGGTTTCATTTTATCTCTAAGTGATTCTTTGTTCCATTTAATTAATAACCTCTTAAGCTCATATCTATCTTTACAAGGTAAAATAGCGGCAGAAGATTCCATATCAAAAAGATAACCCTCAGGAATAACAGGCATATTTTCATCATCACTATCATCATCGTATTCAGATTCAATAATTTCTTTTTCTCTAGCCCTAGCAATTTGTTCATCAAGAAATTCACCAAGGGGCACAGTAGTATCAGGCATAGAAGCAGTTTCATCATAAGTATCATGCATAGCAGAAGTCGCATCATCACTAACATGCGACATATCAGAATGAATAGCAGAAGCAGGTGTAGGTGTCGCTAACTTACTCATAACAGAAGGTGAATCAAGTGCAGAGCTAGATGGCAGTTCCTTACCTCCCCTTGTAGTTGAGGGATAGATCTTGGTTTTTGGATCTCTCAAGTTCTTCATAGTGTCTAGCAGATATAAATCCCAAGTAAGAATAGAGCTATGCTCCCTGGCAACGGCGCCAGAAATTAGTCTTGATAACCACGAGCATAGGGGATCGCAATAGCTTTCGAGGGTAGAGTATTCAACCCAAATTTATTGATTCAATGCAAGGGGAGCCAAAGAATATTCTCAAGTATTAGCAGCTGAGTTTTCAATTCAACCACACCTGGAAACTTAGTATCTGCAGCAAAGTGTTTAGTAGCAAAGTAATATGATAGTGGTGGTAGCGGCAACAAAAGTAAAGACAACAAAAGTAATGTTTTTGGTATTTTGTAGTGATTGTAACAGTAGCAGCGAGAAAGTAAATAAGCGGGAACCAGTATATGGAAAACTCGTAGGCACCGGATTAGTGATGGATAATTATGCCAGATGCGGTTCATCATGTAACAGTCATAACATAGGGTGACACATAACTAGCTCCAATTCATCAATGTAATATAGGCATGTATTCCGTATATAGTCATACGTGCTTATGGAAAAGAACTTGCATGACATCTTTTGTCCTACCCTCCCATGGCAGCGGGGTCCTATTGGAAACTAAGGGATATTAAGGCCTCCTTTTAATAGAGAACCAGAACAAAGCATTAGCACATAGTGAATACATGAACTCCTCAAACTATGGTCATCACCGGGAGTGGTCCCGATTATTGTCACTTCGGGGTTGCCGGATCATAACACATAGTAGGTGACTATAGACTTGCAAGATAGGATCAAGAACTCACATATATTCATGAAAACATAATAGGTTCAGATCTGAAATCATGGCACTCGGGCCCTAGTGACAAGCATTAAGCATAGCAAAGTCATAGCAACATCAATCTCAGAACATAATGGATACTAGGGATCAAACCCTAACAAAACTAACTCGATTACATGATAAATCTCATCCAACCCATCACTGTCCAGCAAGCCTACGATGGAATTACTCACGCACGGCGGTGAGCATCATGAAATTGGTGATGGAGGATGGTTTATGATGACTATGGTGATGAATCCCCCTCTCCGGAGCCCCGAACGGACTCCAGATCAGCCCTCCCGAGAGGTTTTAGGGCTTGGTGGCGGCTCCGTATCGTAAAACGCGATGATTTCTTCTATATGATTTTTTTCTCTCCGAAAGCAAATATATAGAGTTGGAGTAGGCGTCGGAGGGCATCCAGGGGGCCCACGAGGAAGGGGGGCGCGCCCTAGGGGGGGCGCCTCCCACCCTCGTGAGAAGGGTGTGGGCCCCCTGGTCTTCATCTTTGGCGAGGATTTATTTTTATTTTTTCTAAGATGTTCCGTGGAGTTTCAGGTCATTCCGAGAATATTTGTTTTCTACACATAAAACAACACCATGGCAATTCTGCTGAAAACAACGTCAGTCCGGGTTAGTTCCATTCAAATCATACAAGTTAGAGTCCAAAACAAGGGCAAAAGTGTGGGGAAAAGTAGATACGACGGAGACATATCAGTTACTACTGTAGTTTTTAGAGCAAATTACCAGTACATTAGCCTAGACTAAATGGAAAAATTCCTATCCTAAGCATCAAATGTCATTTCTTTCTCTATAGGAATTGAGATGCATGTCATCTCACTTCCTATGATTTTCATATTCCTATCCTATGAACGAAAGGAGTCCTCTGTTGGAGTAACTACTGTAGCTAGCAGTACTGCTAGTACAGTAGTTTTCTTCAAGAAGCGGAATTCAAAGAAGTCATGATGGTTCCTTCGTCCAAGCAACTTCAAAGTGGGAAGTGGGCCTGTGATTTGACGGCTCATTAGTCATTGTAACTGCGGCGCGATGACCTGGGTGACTCCCTTGGAGTTCTGCATGCATGGCAAGTGGACCAGGATGGTCGAAGTCCACATGTTGGGGAACGGAAGTATTCTTTCCGATATCGAGGAGCAAGGAAACCGCGTGGTATAGTATCACTTCTGATTGGTTCACAAAAAAATAGTATCACTGCCGATTTATAATTATTTTTTATTTCTAATGAATGCTAGCGTTTCAACTCTTACGACGAAGGGTGCCAAACACGGCACGTGCTCGATGTCCCACACGTCAGCGAAAGGAGTGGGACATGAACAACGTGGTAGAGCCCAGCGTAAAAAGAACAGCGTGGTAGAGCGTCTCCACTTCTTCCACTTCTGGGTCGGAGACCACACGTAGTACTAGTACTTAGTGGTATGAATGATACAAAGTGCGACCTGGAGACAAAGACACATCTAGTTGGAAGGTCTCGGGGCACATACACGTAAAAAAACTATAAAAGTTAATATGTGCCTCCAACTAATATAGTAGTAGTAGAGTACTTATGCACGTACTCCATAACATCACCGTGCATTGCACGTACAACATTTAGTGGTAGTACGTAGTAAGAGACAAATGCCGCCCAAGAGTTCCCTTCTCGACCTACTTTTGGGTGTTTGGTAGAGTGTATGGAGGGTGCATGAGTCCATAATAGTTTAGCACAAATACACTAGAAGCATGCATGAAGAGAGCATGCATGAAGAGGGGTGTTGAGTTGAGCATGCATGAAGAGGGAACAACTATGCTGAGACGAGAACGCAACCAAACACACCCTATATGCCACGCATGTTCATACCATTTGTGCCTTTCTACTTCACTTACTGCGCTACATTACTCAGGTTCGTACGTCCACTCCTGGGTACATGTTCATCTCGTAGTTCCAGTCCCACGTGTTCTTCATATAGATGGAACGATCCTTGCATAACACGTGCACCTTGATGCTAGATGTCTCGCGTGTTGGCAAAAGGATGAACAAAGCTCTCGTAAAAAAAATAGAGTGGGAGAACATAGATTCCGGATGACCGAGAAGGAGCAAGGAACCTCGTGGTGGAGCTTCTACACTCATAATATTTAATATTATGTAGCGATATGAAATTAACCAATCATCTCCACAGTGGACTGGAAGAGTACGAAACACGACATCCCAGTGTAGTATCATACTAGTACATGGCTAACCCATGCTATCACCATATTTCTTGGCTTCCGTGCGACACCTATCTCTAGTAATCCAGCAGCCTGTATCGCTTCTCCCTCCTCGTCTCTATCAAAGTGCGGCGGGCTGGCGTTTCTGCCGTCTATTGGGGTCGGTTAACTATCACATGTTAGCGACATGCCAAGAGCATTCTAAAAAAAATTCCTTTCACGTTCCGTTTTCAAAAAGAAAAAAATCCTTTCACATACGAATTTGCCTGTATGCTTTGAGCAACTTGCATGTCCTATACTGCTCCTGTTTGATACTCTAACTTAGCTAGAGGTTAGACTAACTCATGACTAACCCTGAACTAACTGTAGCCAAAGAGGTGTTTGGGTGGCATGGTTAGATTGACAATAAATGCACTTCATGGAGAGAGAAAAGTGATTTTTCGGTGGTCCCAATGAGAACTATCTCCAGTTAGCACCTCTTGGGTGGGATAGTTTTTTTTGGTGGGTTCGGTGCAACTTGCTCCAATTTAATCCCTCATGCTTGGATAGTTTAGGGCTATTTGAGCCCCAACTAGCTCAAACTAACTCTAACCCATGGATCCAAACAGGGCCTATGGCCAGTCTCGACGCGGAGCAGTCGCCTGCACTGGGAAGCGGCGCTCTCTCGGCCATCGCGCCACTTCAAAGCCGGCACCAGTGAGAGGTCGCCTCCGCTCTGGCCGGGCATTAATGCGGCACTGACGCTCCAGGGGCACGCTGACCGTTTCACGCAGGAAGCGCGCACTGGCAAGGGAGTATAGGTTTTGAACCGTTTCAGGTGTAGTACTGGTAGTTTGCAAAACTACTCAATTATTGCACTCAGTTTCCTAAGAAATTGTGGTAAAAAACGTTACTCCACAGCCCGCTTCCCTTCTACTTCCTCTTCCACCGCCCGTGCACGTCCGCGGGAAGTGACCGGTCAACCCTTATATAGGAGTGCTAGCACAAAAGGATCCATGCATGACCACTAAAATTTCCATATTAAAGCGCCGCTCCAGCGGGAGTATGGCGTATGTTGTTACCTTCGGCCGGCCCATGGCTACCGGGCGACGGCGACCACAGAAGAGGCGGCAGGAGGGGAATGAATGCAGCTACTGTTTGGGTTCGCCTTCCGACTTAAATAAATGCGCAGCATCACGTGTACCTGCGGGTGCACAAATTGTAACATACGTGTCTGCTTAAGTGGGCGTCACGTAAGTGGTGTGTGTGTGAGAGACATTCTGAGAGACAGAGTGCGTGTGTGCGACTCTACTCTTCAGACATGTACTCAACCTTTTGCATCGGGATATAAGTATAATGGTATTTACTTTAGCTAGTGATTTACGTGGCCATGTTAACATGGTTGTGTCAAAAAAATGTCACTTCCTGCTCGTGATTTGCGTTATATAATTACAAGCAAGATTCTCGTGCATTGCACGAAACATCAATATGCATTTTTTCACAGAACACCTGTTGTGATTGACCCATGCAGGAGTAATCCCATGTGTAAAAACTAATCATATCTCAAGAATTTTATCGGAAAACTGGTATCTCGAGAATGTCATCGAAAAAATGAAAGATGAGAGATAAGGCGAGGAGGAGTGGAGCCTGGTGGTGACTGGTGGTCGGAATGGGCGGAGGCATGGGGATGGATGGCGCCGGCAGGCGGCAGCGGCCACCATGCATGCTAGATTGTTCCAGAGACTTATTCCTTTTTTAATTGCTGAGCAATGGGGTTGAGAGAGATAATGATGTGGAGAGAGGTGCCGGTATCTTTTGTAAAATTATCATAGTTTGCTTTCTATCCTCAGATATAGATCATACGGTCTGTATTACAAGATGGCAGGCACACCATCACCGCCAACTCGTTTTTTTATAAGGGTACAAATGATAAGTTTGCTGACTACTAAAGTAAAGTGGAATTTGTCCATGTTGTGCAAGTAAATAAAGGTGATTGTTTATCATACGGGTAAGGTTGGATGAAGGGTGGTAGGAACAAATGCTCTGCCTAGAGCATGTGTGTGTGAGATGGAGTCTTAGTGTGTGTGTGAGGTGTGTGCGTGTGTGTGTGAGAGAGAGAGAGAGATGGAGTCTTAGTTTGTGTGTGTGTGAGAGAGGGAGAGAGATGGAGTCTTTGTGTGTGTGTGGGGGGGGCGTGCGTGCTTGCGTGTGTGTGTGTGTGTGAGAGAGAGAGAGAGAGAGATGGAGTCTTAGTGTGTGTGTTGGGGGGGTGTGCGTGCGTGCGTGTGTGTGTGTGTTGCGGGGTCCTCTGTGGCGGATGTAATTTAAGTGTGCATGGCTTTCATCATAGAGAGGTGATGTGTATGGCAGAGGCCACCAACGATGGGGTGCGAGAGAGAAAATGCCCGTAGAGAGGGAAGAGAAGGTGTGTGCGCGTGAGAGGAGTCGACTTCGAGAGAACGTGTTTGTTCGAGAGACACCGAGGAAGACTACTATATATCGATGGTGCATGTAGGCGGGAATTAAACTAAGGGATGGTCTCATTGGTTTTGGGGATATAGGGGAAGAGTGAGAGGCGGGGGGGGGGGGGGGGGGGGGGGGGGGAGTAGCTAGAAGGAGATTGTTAAGTGTGAGTGTGTGTTTTACCCATCCATGCGGAAGTTATGTGCACAAAAGAGGAGAACGATTCGATGTGGCGTTAGGATTGAGGGTAATTAACTACGTATGGAGACATAGAGACCTTGAATGTGCATGTGTGAGAGGTATACATGTATACGTGGGATGTGTGTGTGTGCGCGCGCGCATGATCGAGATAAAAGAAAGAAGACATAAGTCATAAGATCAACGACATGGGAGAGACGGATCAGTATGACAATATGCATGCATGTGAGAATGCATGGAAGAAGTCCCGACAATTTAGCATGTGTTTTTGTATTTAAGAGATAGTGGCGTGGGCTGGAGCATGCATCTATGGCGAGCAGAGGGAGTGAGGCGCAACAATTGTGCAAAAGAGACCAACCTATAAATGCATATGTATGGAGAGACATATATAGTGTGGGTGATAGGAAGCAAGACTCCGTGCGAAAAACAAATGTTGACGGAGAAAGTACAGATAGATACAGAGATGGAGATGCTAGCTAGAGGGACATCCGCTAGTTTGGGTGTTGGAGATGACCGTCGGGTGGTTCAAAGGGTGAAGTTATATATGTGTGTGAGAGGGCACTTGACTGCATGTAGAGAGAAACATATGTAGTGTGCGTGATAGGAATCAAGAGTGAGGGCGAGAAACAAGGTTGATGGAGAAACAGATAAATAGAAAGATAAAGATGCTAGATAGTGTGCGTTAGAGATAGGAGTCGAGTGGATCAGAAGGCTGGGTTATGTGTGTGGGTGTGAGAGAGATAGAGAGAGGGTGCATGTGAGTCACATACAAACAGATATCAGAGAGCAATGAGATCCAGAGAGACGGAGTTTTGTGTCTGCGAGAGAGAAAGATATTCCACAACGAGAGTGATAGCTAGAGAGACATACGAGGGAACGCAAGATATCTCTAGGGTGAGAGGGTGTGTGTGAGCGACATACAAGAGAACAATGGAGAAATATGAGACCCTGGGAGGCAGAGTTTGTGTTTGTGTGTGAGAAAGAGATATTGAAGAGGAAGAGTCGTAGGTTCTCATATCTAAGGAGCGAAAGACATCTCTGTATGAGGGGTGTGCGAGCGGCACACATGGGAATAGTAGAGAGAAATGAGACCCCGGGAGACAAAGTTTTGTGTTTGTGTGACAGAAAGAGATTCCACATGGAGAATCATAGTTAGAGACACATAGCAGGGAGCGAGATATACTTAGAGAGAGATAGAGTGATGAAGGTCGAGGGAGAGAGTACCGTCAGTGTGTTACGAAGATAAAAGATCATTGTCGACATACAGGTAGCACGAGAGATACCTGAGAGACGATGAACGCGTATAGGTCCAGAGAGATAGTCCTATATAAGCATGAGTGATAGCTACATGAGACGAATATCTGGATTAAAGGGGATTCAAATATTTAAACTGGAGATCACGACATCGATAATATCATAACGCAAATTGGTGTATCAAACATGCATATTCATTTGAATTTGGGCACACGTGTAATGTTATATAGTTTATCAATATTAGTGATCCATAGATTCTTCAATTACAAACAATGCATGGTTTATATGCAATTAATGTCTAAACGGGATTACACTATATGTTGCGTGTGTGAAACACATTATACATGTTTGAGAAGTAAAAAAAACTTGCATGAAACACACATTAATTGGAGACAGTTAGCGAGGAATGGATACATTGGATTTCAACATAAAGTGGTTTCAAATATTTGAAAATCCAAATTGATGGATACAACCTTATGAATCTGAGATCATGCCATTTCTAAACCATATTTTTGTATAAATAGTGTTGTGCTTTTGAAAGTATATATAAAAAAATGATGTATATAGAATGTAATTCCAATTGAAAATGGACCCCGCCCGAAAAAAATAGAATACAAACAAGATTCGAATTGAGTTGGCACGGTAAACGTGCACTCTGCAAAATTTGAACGAAGGGGGGAAAGTCGCAGTAACCGCCCGAAACCAAAATCTGCGAGATGGAAATCAATACTGCCTATCCCTTCCACGCAAAGCCTATATGCTAGATTTCTATAGGTTTCGATAGGGGTAGGTTTGTAATTTCACCCAAATGTGACGTAACCACCTCTCACCCGGATTCATACACGATGGGCGCCAAAAAATAGTGTGTCCTCGGCCGAAATCGACTCCCTCCCTGATTCATATTCATACACGGTGGACGCTAAAAACAAACTCGTCGGCAAATATTTGGTGTATGCAAGATTACCATCCTATCCCCAACTGACTAGTGTTGCTGTGATGTAGTCAAAATTTGAAACGGGGGCTAAGTTTGTAAATTTCCTCGCATTTGAGACAAGCGCGCCCTGAATACATGGTCCCCCCTTCCTCTCTACCTCCCTTTTCCCCATTTGTACTCCGTGGGCGCCAAAACACCCTCTCCACCCCACCCTCCTCCGTCCGCCGCAGTCTGCTACCCCATCCACCGCCGTCCTCCTCCACCATGCCGGAGCTGATACCCCGACGCCACCGTCCATTACAAGAGATCGACCTCTCTCATCCACGGCTTCGGACCGGGATCATTGCATCCCGTCCTCTCGCTTCATCCCCGCCGTCGTCCATCTTGTCGGCGCCGCTCCTACGACCGTCTCATCCACCGCGCCCCGCCGCCACTGTCTACGCTCCTACATCTGCTTCCACGCCGCCGACAGCCATCGCTACCATAGCACCATAAAATTCTCAGCAGATGCGTACACGGCGCCGCACCAGAGGCGGTACTCTTTCGTATCTGCTCAACTTATTTATCGCAGCAAGAAAATAGATCGCCACAGCTTTACTCTGATTTCTTGTCTTGGTTGCGAAGTTGCCTTTGTCCGGTTTGCACCTTCAGATCCTCCATGGCACGCTCAACACCATACTCTCAATGCTTATGGTTTTCCCCTTTTATATTCCACACTAGTTAAATCACAGTAGACTAAATTTCAAAATTGGGTCAGTCGATTTTTCAGTGCTCGCCGGAGTTCGCCGGTGCAATCGAAGGGGCTCGGGTGGGGACGGTGGTTGTGGGGGGAGGTGGTGGGGCCTCGTCGAACGAAGAAAACTCGACGCGGGTGGGGGTGGGGGTGGCGGAGGAACACAGGCGGTGGGGCCGGTGGTTTGGCCGGCGGCCCGTGCGGTGTTCTGGATGGGAAGCACAATATGTTCCTTGTCAGGAAGGGGAGCAGGGACATCTGCAGTCAACAGCTGATAGATCTGGCCTGTACGTGATCGATAGGCTTTCAATTACTAGCGGCAATACAACACCGTAATTTCCAGCCAGTTCCACTTTCCCGATTTATATATCCTGGTTATGGTGTACCCCTGTTATGTACACTATGGGGCTGTTTGGTTTGTGACTAACTTTTCCAAAGATTGCCACACCTAAGGTTAGGCAAGTTTGACCAACTTAGGTGAGTGTTTGGTTCAAGCCACATCTTAGGCAAGCCACACTTGGACCCCACATGGCATACACACAAAAAGTGTGGCAAGATTCCCTTAGGCTTGCCACCCGTGGCTCTCATTTTGATGAACTAACCTTACTCAAGTTTGGCAAAAATGTGTGGCAAAGTGTGGCAATGCTAGTCCTAAAACCAAACAGCCCATATGATCTGCCTAGCTGCTGTTTGCTCTTGTTATCATGGTTTGGCAATAAA
Organism: Triticum urartu; assembly: GCF_003073215.2. NCBI lineage: Eukaryota > Viridiplantae > Streptophyta > Magnoliopsida > Poales > Poaceae > Triticum > Triticum urartu. Next base: position 153,889,186 of record NC_053022.1, on the reverse strand, counting down.
CTCTCTATATAGTATATTATGAACCTATCATCTGCCAGCCATCCTTACTTCTGGAGCCTATTTTTTGTGTACTTGTGCCAGATTATATAAAAGCACGCACCATATTACAGCACACATGAGCTCTCTCATCAGAATCCAATGATAGCACACAAGTGTTTACAGGGGCGCCCCTATATTAGAATATCATCTACATTACAAAGATAATCTCACAACTATTTATGTTTTCATGGTTCTCAGATATTATACGCACAATGAATATCAGAATCCGCGCATCAGAAGAATATTGTGGAGCACTTCAATGACTTACAAAATTGGCAGCAAGGCATTGAGTGCCATTCTAGCAGCAATGAAACTCGTACGCTCCCCACCTGTTGATTCTTGTTCAGAATATCATCCTAATGACTATCCTAACCTCGAGGAGTCAAAGGCAGATGGCCTGTCCTGTTCACCCATCAAGGTGCCTGTTCTAATTTGGCAAGGTTTTATTGATTGCGCGTATCTTGCATATGTTGTCTTGCATTTCTTCTACTTTGTTGCACTGCCATCTGCTTAGTTTACTCATCATATATGTCGAGATGCCATGCCCATCCATTATTAATACATATTCCATCTGTCATCATACCATGTTTTTCCACTCAAATGTTGTTCTTGTGCATCAAACATCAAAAAGGAAGAGGGTGATTGCCGAACTTGAAGGACCACCAGCAAAGTCCTTGAAAAACATGGTGGTGCCGGAGAAATCAAACAACACCCCACTTATATTGGCTGTACAACTAGACACAAAACGTAGGACCGACTCCAGCAGACTGTACCCATACTTCACTGGCCACACCACTAGCCCCACCACACAGGACCTGCACTCTAGCAAAAGGTATACCGATTTCATTTGCCATAGCACTAGCTATACCACAGAAAAATCCCACTCCAGCAAAAAGTACAGCAAGTCCACCGGCCGAAGACCTATCCCAACTGCAGAGACGGCCAATTCCTGCAGATTGGAACCCCATTCCATTTATTCCTAGTTTAAAAGACAATTCTTTCAATGTTGTTAGGGACTATGTGCATATATTCCCATCATGGGAAGATTATTGTGAAGACAAACACCATTTTCACATCTTCCTGTCCAACTTACGTGTAAGTGCTATTATTCATGGTTAATATTTTCCTATTTTCTGCTGATTGAACACATCAATGATTTACATTACATTGTTGTAACTAGGAGACGGTCAATCTGGATAGTCATGATGAGCAAGGCTTGCTTGTGCTTTTCAAGGAAGCATTGCAGCAGTATCGGTGTTACCTGAGGAAATCACACTTTGATGGCAAGTCTATAAACGAATTTCCGGTGAAGTCTCCTGTGCTAAATTTAGAAGACATTGAATGGAAAAACCTTGTTATGCAATGGTCTCATTCCCAGGATGAGGTACTTTCTATGAAATCACATGACAATTTGAACTTCTACTTTTCCGCATGTGCCTTATGGATCTTTTTTGCAGGAAATCTGCTCGAAGAAGAATTCTGGTTTGACAAGAATGACAGGATATCACAAATATGCTGCCCACTGCTTTTCCCTTGTTAGTACCTGTTGTCCTGTATCACTGTACTTGCATACATACCTGGTTCATTATGTGATAGCAGTATGCATGATAGCTTGCTTATCAATTGTTCGCTCCAAATTACCCGATCTGTATGAATGGTTACATTAGTGTAGAATATATCCAATGCAATGTTTTTTTAGCTCCACATTTCTTGTAAGTACATGCTGTCCTTTATCAGTGTACTTATAATGACTGGTAGTTGTTCATGTACCATCACTCTGTAGCTTATTTTCCTTTACCCTCCATTTTCTACACATCAGATCTATATTTACTCTTACCATAAGGTTGGTACTAAAGAAGTTTAGCTGTGCATTGCTCTTGGCTGTACCTTTTACCTGTATCACTGCACTTACACTTATAGCTACTTCGTTATGTAGCATCACTCTTCATCTTATCTTAAATATTCTCCATTTTTTCGTATATTATCACATCTATATTTACTCTTAACAAAATGTAGAATAAAGGCAATGCTTTTGAAGAAGATTCTGTGGTAAACTTCTTGAATTGCCCCCCATCAGCATGGACAAGGCCTTTATAGAGCATGTCTTCACCAATAATGTAAGTTTGTCCATCTCTAGCCTTCAAACTTTGTTGTATATATTTGGTTAGGGATGACTGCAATAGCTGTTTATTTTTGGTGTTTGCATCAAATTGCTTGTTTAAAGTTTATTATATGTAGTTCATAAACAAAAGTTTGTCCTTTCTCAATTTAAGTTTTCAGTTGTACAACCAAGTTCCTTCTTCATACCATGTAAGTTAAACTATACAGAGCAAGTGATCTTCTTTTGTACTACATGTATGCTTCTTTTCTTCATCCGTAATCTAGTGGTGTGGTGAACCTACCCACTACAGCACAATGTCATATTCTGCAATGTCTTAACTATGAACAATGTCATATCATTCTACTATTATTTAAACCGTCTATTTATTTGCTAATCTGAAATGGTATAAATTGACAACACACTAACCATTGATACTTATGAGTTCTTGATATGTAATCCAGTGGTGTCGTGAAGCTGCCAACTCCTTCACAATGTCATTTCCTGCCATGTCTTGACCTGAACAATACCATATTGTGTTAATGCAAATTTAAAGTGTGTCACTTTATTCATCAGTAAGAAATGTGATGAATTGTCAGCACTGATACTTTTATGTGCAAAACCTGTTATCTATCTGCTTGTTTATCTTTCAGAGTGAGGAAGATATAAGTGTTGAACAAGCGCGGTCTCATCATCTTGCTCAGCTGCTTGCGCTGCAGCTCCCCAGCAGGGCTAACCTTTCCTGAACTCTATTGAAGTGCTGTCGGTTTTGTATATTATTTTGTTGGCGTGTTTATTTGCACTGGTGGCGATCTTTGATGCCTAGTGTTTGTAATCTGTTGTCTGCTTGTGCTTTATTATCATAGTGGCGAACTTTGATGCCCAGTGGATGTAATATGCCGTAATTTCTTTATTGTATAGTCTAGGTTTTTTCTTATTCACAATGCTGCAGTTATTTTACTGTATATATATCCTGTCTTCGCAGTAAACCGGCCAAACCGTAAAATTACGGTACATAATCGGGCTGTCATGCAATCACGATGGAGGTTGGGCCTGAAACGTGCCGAATAGCTCACGGGCCGGCAGCAGCCCGAAATGAACCTCGGCCCATGATTCTGCGAATCAAATCACGGGCTTTTAACTGGCCAAAAAATTGTCTTGGTCCTTGTTTGGCCCAATCAGATATCGGCTGTGAGCAGGCCGGATGCAAACCGGGCCGTAGTTAGGCCCAACTATATGACGGGCTTTAAACAGGCTGAAATTAATATAGGGCTAAAATGTTAAACGGGCCCTTAACAGGGCAAAACTAATATCAGGCCGAATTACTAAGTGGGCCTTTAGCAAGTGGGCCCAAAAGCATAGTGTCCAGTTGACGGGCCGAATCTGATATGGGCCATAATTGAGCCCAAAGCCTCTCAAAGGGCCGGACCTGATATGGGCCGTAATTTGGCCCAGAACGTGGTAGGACTTTAACGGGCCGGATCTCATATGGGCCACTATTAGGCCCGGAGCGTGGCCGGACAATAATGGACCGGATCAAATATGGGCCGACATTTGGCCCAAAACATGGCACACAGTTAATGGGCCGGCCTACTAGGGTCCTCAAAATCTTGTGGGCCTATAGCTGGGCCGGCCCATTAAAGTCGGCAAAATCTCGTGGGCCTTTAGCTGGGCCGGCCCATTATGATCTGCAAGAATCTTGTGGGCCTTTACCTGGGCCGGCCCATTACGACACACAAAAATCTTCTGGGCCTTTACCTGGGCCGGCCCAATATGGCCCGGAAAATCTTGTGGGCCTTTAGCTGGGCCAGCCCATTATGGTCCGCAAAATCTCGTGGGCCTTTAGCTGGGCCGGCCCATTATTGTTCGCAAAATCTTGTGGGCCTTTAGTTGGGCCGGCCCATTTAAACTTGTTGGGCCGTGCCACGTGTCGACGTATCATAGGCGCCTTCTGTCCAGTGAGTGGATGACATCTGTCCCGACGATGAGCCGACACGTGTTTCCTCTAGCCAATGATGATTTTACACGTGGAAAATCCCCATTGGTCGGGGTGGTTAACGGGTTATCGGATCCAAAACCCGACCCGATAGCTTAACGGCGTTCCGTTACGGTGGATGCCACGTGTCGGTCACCCTTGACGAAAGCACTTCTATGATGCGCGATTTATCGTCATGGAATTGGACACTTCCATGATGATAATTTTGGTAAAGTCATGGAACACTTCTACGACAGCACAGGTATGACTATCTTGATTCTGTCATAAATTTGTCATGGATGTACATGCATGACAAAAAAAGCGACCTACTGTGACAAACACGTATCATCACGGAAGTGTATTTTTGTTGTAGTGTGGAGTGCGAAACGGGAAAGCAATGGTGGTAGTATTCGGAAGTGGTAATGGTGTATATGTGGTTGGAGTGGGTATGTGGAAGTGGGGCGGTGGTGGTGACTAAACTGAAAAAATTTAGTTTTGTCAGGTAAGGTCGGACGTCCGGGATGGGCCGGTTGTTCGGTCATCGGACGTCCGGAGGCGGTCGGACGTCCGGTGCCTAGGCAAAATTTCGGGCATGGGATGAACGACACATGGTTGTGGTGGAAGAGATGAAAAATGTCAAATCCGAGGGATTTTGTGGATGGAAAAGGTGGGGAAAGGGGGAAAAGCTAGATCCACTCAAGGTAAAGCAAATCCATGGATCAAATTGAACAAAACATCAACACACCAACAAATCACAAAAAAAATTGGGGCTATTTTTGGTGGGGATTTTTCGAATTAGGGACAAAATCAACAAAAATAAGGCTAGAAACACAATAGGGAGGCTCGGAAATTGTGATCAACGTGGCTCTAGATACCAAGATGATGTAGGGTAGAACCCTATACGGCCGATCTTTCACAAAAGGAGCGGATCTCGTGATGAACACGAAGAACACAAGGGAGAAAACAAGGTGAAACACAAGGGAAAACACGAGAGAAACACTAAACCAACAAGTAATAGTCACACATGTGCTAGATCCTCGAGTACATAAAAGATCACAAGATCCACGGACAACTAAGGACGATACAAAGGTAGCCGGTCTTCTCCGTGAGGAGGTCTTGAGGTTCTTCCCGTAAAGGGGTCTTAAATCCGCTTGGGGGATCTTCTCCGTAGGAGGCGCAATCTCCAAGGAGAAGGTAACCAAGTGGATGAGCAAAGCTCTCACACGAAATATGAGCTAATCCTTTGCTGACCATAAAACGCAGGTAGGAGAATAGTATATATAGTCTAGGTGGGCGAAGGGGTACATGGGTTGCGGCCCAACACATAACAACACATAGGCGTCAGACGTCCGGGAGTCACCAATCGTCTGGAGGCTCATGAGGGTCCGGACGTTTGGTGCTCGTCGGACGTCCGTAGATTCGGCTCGGGTGTGCTTCGGTCGGTCGTCCGGTCGGGGTCGGTCCTCCAAGCGTCGGTCGTTCTGAGGGCTTCGGAAATTCGTAGTTTCGGCTCGGGTGTGGGTGTGTCGGTCGTCCGGAGAAGGTCGGACGTCCAGATCCTGGAGGTCGTCGGACGTCCGGTCTTGATCGATCGTCCGGAGCCTGTAGATCGTCGGACGTCCGGTCTTGGTCGGTCATCCGTAGCCTGTAGCTTCTTCTGCATCTCTTCTTCTTCACGTCCATCTTCCTCTTCTGATTCTCCTTGCTCCTTAGCTTCTTCATGGCTAACTCCTTGATACCTGAGTATGCATAATGTCTCTGTTTGAGGTAGTAGCCATGTCTCATGTGCATCAAAGTGAACTTGTGAGAGGAGAGATGTCACCTCGATTTCAAGAGATCTTGCACGTGCTCGTGTCATGGGTCCACTAGGCACTTTGGTGAGACGATGGTAGGTCCATGGGGATGACCTTGGGATGCTCCGCATCATGCAAGCCTTGCCGGGCAGTTTTGCCAGCTTCGCGCCACCGCTTGACACGTCATAGGACGGGTGTCATCTATGGATATTCCCCGTAGAAAGAGGCCTCCATGTGGCAGATGGCTGCCACTTAGTCATCTTGTGGCTTGACACCGCACTGATCAACGACATGCATCATGGTGAAGTGGTTTTAATGAGGTGGTTGTGTCTCGTGAGCCCGGCAGGCCCTGCTGGGGCGTCTTGGAGGTCTTCTTCTTGGGGTAACCTCGTCCTTATGGGGCTCGCCTGCCCGACAAAGGAGGCTTTTCTCCTAGTGGTTTCTTACTCCTCTGGCTTGGTCTTGGTCCTCTTGATCTGCATGTTGGACTTTTGGGAATCTTGTTTTCTTGTACTTTGGCCTGTCCTTGGTGCTGTAAACTTGCTCCCATGTCTGTGCACAGTCCGAGCAACGGACCTAGGGTTTGTTGCACCGACAGAAGCCCCCGGGCCTTCCACAAACGCGCTGTCGAGCGTCACCGGGCTAGGTCCTAATAAGTGCACAGGAAGGTGTGCGAAAGAGGCTAGCCTCTTGAGGTCTTCTTTGCTTCTTCATTAATCTTTAGTCTGGGCCAGTTTTCGGTTTCCCCGTGCGTTGTGTAAAGCCAATCGTGGTGGGGCCACTCTTGTAATGGCCTGTGGATGACTTTAATGCATGAGGTGGAAACTGCCAATTTACTCGTCCCACCACGCCCTTATCCTCAGCCACATATGCGACATGCATCGTGCGGGGTAGGTAACAGAGGCGCATGGTGCGGGAGAGCATCAAGACGGGGGGCCCAACTTTCACGGATTGGCGGAGGAGGGTGGCAGCCGCTTGTTGAGGGAGAGGCTTCCCTCCTCGGCTCGCCTATAAAAGGAAGGGCGAGGGGAGATTGCAGTCATCCATCTCTGCACTTCTTCTCCTCCATCTTCTGCTTCCTGCTGGTTATGCTGAAGAGAAGAGCCTGGGTCTAGGCCCCATGCTCCAACTTGATGTTGGTGACATCAAATGCTTGTGCTGATGCTTGGGGAGTGAGCCTGGTCCTAGCCTGGAGAAGACGCGGTGGACAAACCACCTATGGCGCGGGAGATATCAATCTTCTCCATTGTGGGGAAATGCTTGCATCCCCTACTTCAGTCGGTTCCCCTCCGGGTAGTGCGATATTCAGCCCCGGGCTGTTGCCGCTTGTTGGCTTACTGACCAGGTTTCTGGCGCCTTCGGTGTTTACCTAGGAGGCAGGGCTTGGGATGTTGGTAATGCCAGTACCACCCCTCCCGGAGGCCTTGGTGCTTATGTTGATGAGAGACGCACCTTTGTACCCGCCAAGGTGGGGAGCAGCACGTCTTGAGCCCCCTGGCCATCTTGGTCGCTCGCCGTCTCTTCGGGGAAGGTGCCGGACCACGAGGTTGGCATTCCCCTAGGATGGTGTTGATGAAGATGAAGCCAGGGAAGACGAAGAAGGCGGGAGGCAGGCCGGCCAGTCGGAGTACGATAGCACCGACACGTTCGTCTCGTACTGGCGACCTTCTGCCTCGTTTTTCTATCTTTCCCCTCCTTTCCCCGGTATCGTCATCACCGTTTTACCGGCTGCCGGGGAAAGGATCGCTCTCCTGGCGCTGTCGCTTCCTCCAGTGGTCTTCCAGCTAGGCTCTAATGTCCTTCTCTGCCGGTGCCTGTGCTGGAGCCTCTTGGTTGGTCCTGGAGGTGATGACCAGAGGGCTGCTGAGGTGCTCTTTCCGCCTTCCTCCATCACAGCCTCGCCACTCCCAATCTTGTCAGGCTATGTTTGGCAGGCCCTGACAGGATCGGGGTGGCATTGTGTCGGTGTGCCTCCTGCTCTCTTCTCTTCCCACCGCACTACCTGGGTGTGACGCCCCCGATTTGACCGTACACTAATCATACACGCAAACGTGTACGATCAAGATCAGGGACTCACGGGAAGATATCACAACACAACTCTACAAATAAAATAAGTCATACAAGCATCATATTACAAGCCAGGGGCCTCGAAGGCTCGAATACAAGAGCTCGATCATAGACAAGTCAGCGGAAGCAACAATATCTGAGTACAGACATAAGTTAAACAAGTTTGCCTTAAGAAGGCTAGCACAAACTGGGATACAGATCGATAGAGGCGCAGGCCTCCTGCCTGGGATCCTCCTAACTACTCCTGGTCATCGTCAGCGGGCAGCATGTAGTAGTAGGCACCTCCGGTGTAGTAGGAGTCGTCGTCGACGATGGCGTCTGGATCCTGGGCTCCAACATCTGGTTGCGACAACCGGGTAGAAGGGATAGGGGGAAAAGAGGAAGAAAGCAACCGTGAGTACTCATCCAAAGCACTCGCAAGCAAGGAGCTACACTACATATGCATGGGTAAATGTGTAAAGGGCCAAATCAATGGACTGAACTGCAGAAAGCCAGAATAAGAGGGGGATAGCTAATCCTGTCGAAGACTACGCTTCTGGCCACCTCCATCTTGCAGCATGTAGAAGAGAGTAGACTGAAGTCCTCCAAGTAGCATCGCATAGCATAACCCTAACCGATGATCCTCCCCTCGTCGCCCTGTGAGAGAGCGACCACCGGTTGTATCTGGCACTTGGAAGGGTGTGTTTTATTAAGTATCCATTTCTAGTTGTCATAAGGTCAAGGTACAACTCCAAGTCGTCCTGTTACCGAAGATCACGACTATTCGAATAGATTGACTTCCCTGCAGGGGTGCACCACATAACCCAACACGCTCGATCCCATTTGGCCGGACATACTTTCCTGGGTCATGCCCGGCCTCGGAAGATCAACACGCCGCAGCCCTACCTAGGCACAACAGAGAGGTCAGCACGCCGGTCTAAATCCTATGGCGCAGGGGTCTGGGCCCATCGCCCTTTGCACACCTGCACGTTGCGAACGCGGCCGGAAGCAGAACTAGCCCCCTTAATACAAGAGCAGGCTTACGGTCCAATCCGGCGCGCGCCACTCAGTCGCTGACGTCACGAAGGCTTCGGCTGATACCACGACGTCGAGTGCCCATAACTGTCCCCGCGTAGATGGTTAGTGCGTATAGGCCAGTAGCCAGACTCAGATCAAATACCAAGATCTCGTTAAACGTGTTAAGTATCCGCGAACGCCGACCAGGGCCAGGCCCACCTCTCTCCTAGGTGGTCTCAACCTGCCCTGTCGCTCCGCACAAAGTAACAGTCGGGGGCCGTCGGGAACCCAGGCCCACCTCTACCGGGATGGAGCCACCTGCCCCTTCAGCCCCCATCTCCGAACTAGTATCACAGGTAATGTAACTGTGTAAAGTATATATGTATATGCCCGTGATCACCTCCCGAAGTGATCACGGCCCAGTAGTATAGCATGGCAGACGGACAAGAGTGTAGGGCCACTGATGGAACACTAGCATCCTATACTAAGCAGTAGGATAGCAGGTAATGGTAACAACAGTAGTAGCAAGGACAGGCTATGCATCAGGATAGGAATAACGGAAAGCAGTAACATGCTACACTACTCTAATGCAAGCAGTATAGAGAAAAGAGTAGGCGATATCTGGTGATCAAAGGGGGGGCTTGCCTGGTTGCTCTGGCAAGAGAGAGGGGTCGTCAACGCGTAGTCGTCTGGGCTAGCAGCGGCGTCGGTCTCGTAGTCTACCGGAGAGAAGAGGGGGAAGAAACAATGAATATAATGCAAACAGATGCATAACGATGCATGACATGACAAAGGGTGATGCTAGGTGTGCCCTAACGCGGTACGAGGTGGTACCTGTGAAAGGGGGGGAACATCCGGGAAATTATCCCCGGTGTTTCGCGTTTTCGGGCAGAGGCACCGGAGGGGGGAAGTTGCGAGTTGGATATGTTAGGGATGCGTGGCGGATGAACGGGCTGCATAACCGGGTTCGTCTCGTCGTTCTGATCAACTTTCATGTACAAAGTTTTTCCATCCGAGCTACGGTTTATTTTATATTAATTTTAAAGTTTTAAATCATTTCCTAAATTAATTTTAATTCAAAAATTAAATGTTAAATTGCTATGGGTACTTAGAAGTGTACCCATAGATGGGCTTGGGTGGCTGACCAGCAGGGCCAGTTGACTTGGTCAACTGCCCAGTCAGCAGAGGCTGACTAATGGGGCCGGTCAAAGTCAACAACCCAGTCAATATTGACTATTGACTGGTCAAACTAACTAGTGGGTCCCGCTTGTCATAGTCTCATAATAATTCAACAAGGTTAGTTAGTTTTAACTAAATGATTAGGTTAATCTAATCCAGATTATTTAAGTTAATTAATTAATTAACTAATTAAATTAATATTTTAATTATTATTTATTTATTTATTTTTAATTCTTTTTTTTAACAAAACAAAAAAAACGTTCTGGGGGGGGTCCCATGTGTCTGTGGCCCAGAGGGCATTAGCGAGTTTGGGCGGCGGCTAACGGGGCGGGCGCTGGGTGCGGGCGCTCGTGCCCGAGGCCACAGCAGCAGGCCGAGCACGGCGGCAGAGGGGCACGGCGCGGCGAGGCCGCGGGGCGTGGGCAAGCACGGGCGCGCGCGCGCGGCCTACATGCGCAGCAGGGATGAGGCGGCGCGGCGTAGGCAGCGAAGAGTCAGGCGGGGGGGGGGGGGGGGGGGGGGGCGAGCGGCAAGCCGCGGTGCAGAGCGGGCGCGGTGGCACGGCCGGGCGAGGATGGCGCCGGAGTAGGGACGGCCCCAGATGACGGCGGCCCTGGTTGGCGCGGCCAGGCGTCGCGGGACGGAGGCGATGGTGGCCGGGCGTAGGCGGCTCCCGGGGCAGCGCTCGCGGCCGGTGAGCGGAGCAATGGCGACGGCGGCAGTGGAGCTCGGTAGCTGTTGGCATGGGCGGCTCCGAGGCGGCGCGGGATGGAGCCGAGCGTGAGGGGGGGAGGGCGCGGCCACGGCAGAGAGAGGAGGGAGGGGAGCTCACAGGGGAGTAGTAGGGCACGGGCAGTGGGGCTCGGGAGGAAGACGTGGACGGCGCGCGATGGGGAGGCAGTCCGGCGAGGAGGCTCCGGCGTCGAGCAGCGGGGCGGCGTCGGGCATCGAGCATCGGGATCGATCCGATCTAGCTCGGGTCAAGGTGGGGCGGGCGCCATGCGGGGGAAGATGGGGAGGCGGGCGCCGGCGAGGGGGGTGGCCGGAGGCACTGGGCAGCGGCGGCGGCGTCGGGGGCGAGGGCCCCGATCCCGATCTGTATCGGGGGTAGGAGGAGAGGAGCGTGGGGATCGTGGGGGGGGGAACTGGGAGGTGCTGCGGTTTGGTGGGTTAGGGTTACGGGGGATAAGGGCAAGCGAGGGTGGGTCGGTCGCTGGCCTGGTTGGCCGGCCGGGCGGCCTGGAGGCCAGCTGGGCCACGGCCCAGCAGGGAGGGGTTCTCTCCTTTTCCTTTTTCCTTTTTTTGTATTGTTTTGTTTTCTGTTTTTATTATTTTATTTCTTTACTGCTTTCATTTGAAGTTTCTTTTCTTTTAGTTTCATAAAATACCAAATGAGCACCTAAATTTGTATTACTAATTAGGCCACTCCCACAATTATTTTGGCACACTATTAAATTAGTTATATTATTATAACTTTATAAAAGGCATTAAATTAATTATCTTGCCCTTTGTTTTGGTTGTTTTAGTGCATCTAAATATTATAAGAAATGTTGGTTTCTCCAACATTATTACTCATAATTTTTTTGTCACAGTTAGAACATTTTAGTTTTAATGTGTGAAAATGTTCATTTGTTTGTTTGATTTTTAACTTGGACTCGAACCGGTTTCGAACTAACGCAAGATTAACAACAGTAACCGTGATGACGTGGCATCATTAACATGAGATTACTGTAGCCTAATTATCCGGGCGTCACAGTTCTCCTCCACTACAAGAAATCTTGTCCCGAGATTTAAGAGGTAGTGGAAGGGGGAAAGGTTTTGGTTATGAATATAGCGGGTCTTCTCGATATTGGCTGCTCTTCTCGAAGAGATCGATCCATTACGTTGATGTCTTAATTTCTCTGTTTCAGGTCATCACGATGAAGCTGGCATCCTTTCTCCAGGATCTCCATCATTCTTATGGATAGGCAAGGGACAGCTCATCAACGGTAGAATGCTATAAAGGGTAATCGTCTGGGGTTTTCCCGTGAATGAACAGATGAGTATCTCTCGAGTTGCACAGATCGAGAGCAAGGTAAGTAGGTACAACAAGGAGTTCCAAGCGGATAGACAATCGTTCGATGCCTGAAAAGGAATGTGAAAGGGGTTCAAAGCAATGGGAATAATTATTGCGTCTGATACCAGAATAGATCACTAGGCAGGTGGCCCGTGAACTACATACGAAGTCAAGCTCTAGGAATAACTTTGGCAACATGGGTGTACAAGAGAGTTAGGTTTCGATTCTGTGGAACTGTGGGTTATGGGCCCACCATGTGGGGTAAAAGTAGGAAGGGCGGTGACGTCTTGCACGATCATGTAAGCAAGGCATGTCAGGGGATAGCCTGTTAGTTATGTCGGCAACAACATCGGTACCAAGGGCGAGGGACGAAGAGAACCACTTTCCTGCTCGTTGAAACGAGGCGGGCCAATAGGCAAGGTTCTCGTCCATCGGTGGCTACCGAAATGTCATCAACAATAGTAACAGGGTCTTGCTGACAGAATTGTATACCGAGGTATATACATAAGCAGGAGAATATTACTGCTTAGATCATATAGATCACAAGAAAGGTTAAACCAATTAATGGAAAGGAAAATGTGTTTTAACACATATATCAGGGGTATATCCTTCCCAAGGACAAGCAGAGCATGATATCCTTGGCAGGATATAATGTAGAAAACTCTTTTAGGAAAGGGGAGAGAAATTTCATGACATTACCAATGCAACGGTGTTTGGATAATTGATCAAGTAACATTTAGCATTGGGCTTCAAATGTTCTTGTTGAAAATCGGAGCACCACCGACATGCTTCGAGATAGCATTGACATGGTCTACAGGTGAAGATCAGACTTTGGAAACAACAGGATCCATCAGGAACAACTTATAGAATAAGTCTTACAATTTCCTCATGGAAGAATGGCTAACCTTGCTAAAAAGGAAATTATAACAATAGGTCCTCCGGTCGGGTGTGCTAGGCATGACATCACCTTACCGAGTCATATAAGGACCAATGTTATAACTCTTGAAAATATGTCCCAACCATCATATCTGACCGAGGTTCAGATCCGATTGGTGTCAGGATACCTCTGACTTAGGATGCCAGAGAAGAAAAGGTGCAACACAAATTGACGAGATGACAATGTAAGATTCTCGAGAAATGAACTATGGGAGAGGGTCCAAAACAAGAGTTCATCATTAAACCAAGGAGAGGATGGGGAGGTGGCTGATGGTCTCAGCGACACTTCATCGAGAGTTCCAACAAGGTGGTTTTCCACAGTTATGTGAACAAGGGGATATAATTAGTCGGATCAAATGATATAAAGATGTATGCTCGAGGAAAACATACACAATTACACATTGGTTGAAAGGTGCACCCGAAGTATGGCCTTAGGTAGCATGATCAAATGTTAGAATGGTGATTCAGTGATCAATAGTCTAAGAATGAACGTTCGACCATTAACTTCAAAGCAATAGGGTTGCTAGAAGGGCAGAATCCAAACAGCACCGTTCACCTGTTGGTATCCCGGTTAGAACCAACACGGGGACCAAGAAAGAATGGTGATGGTGAGAAGTATTACTATATCAAGAATTAATAGTGGAGGTAATTCCCTTAACATTCTTGACGTAACAGATGGTAATACTCCAAGATAGAATCATAATATAAGTTGGATAGAAAGGAAACTACACGAAACATGAACAAGTTTTGTGTCGGAGGGAATGCGGGAATGTTGTCGATGTTAATACAAATCATTAAGGGGGCAAGGATGGTGTTACACATTCTGAATTTGATTGATATCCTAGAAGAGCTCAATATGTTGATGATAATCATGACAATTTTGTCGAGATGCTCCACAAAGAAGCAATCGAACAGCGACTGCTCAAGCAGAAGAACTGATGCAGCAAAAGACTATTGGTATGGATACAACACCAACTAGGGATCAAGCTTGCCGTTCGGGGTGAAACGACAAGACAAGGAAGATCGACATAAGCTTAGCTCATCGTCGAAAGTTGTGCTCCGGGAAAAAGGACCAGGTAGCACAGTTAAAAGTCTGCACGATGATGATATAACCGATAAGGCTAGGAATGACTTGAAGGATTATTAAAATCATAAGCAACGGAGATTACTTAGAGTTATTGAATCGGAGTATGAAATTGATTCACTTATCAGTGTCCTTGAGTGTCTAACAACTCAGAAACCCGGGAAAATTGGAATCGGTGGGAAATAATACTTGAAGAACTCATAAGAAGTAATATGGTTCTGTGCTAGTATCGAGATACCACGGGGTAATACTCGAAAGTAGATCATAATAAAGGTTGGACGGGTGCATTGTTCTGCAGAGGACTTGTCCGAGAAAAGAATCAAAGATGATCAATCATGGTCGGAACCACGGTTGCAAAGGGCCAGCATAGATACAAGATGAACTTATAACAAGGGGACCATTATTAATACAGGAAGCTTCCTTGATAGACTCCACATTGGGCCCATGGGCATGAACACAAAGTTCAAGGTCGACTCCCACTTCTCCAGAGCAGAACCTTACATTCACTTCTCATTTTGATAATGGCATTAGTGTTGAAAGTTTTACCTGGTGAAATACCAGATAAGTAGGACCTGTGAAATCTTTCGAGTTTGCACAGATTAGGGAAGGCATAGGTTCAACCCATCGGGGCATCGTGGAAACATATACCACAAGCTTTAACAGTAAATACCACCAGCTCGAGAGCAGAGCATGGTTGAGAAAACAGAGGATACAATTTACCCAAGGCTTTATATATCCGTGGAAGGCTCACAAGGTTATTGAATATGAAGGACGCTGTCGGATAAAATTCATTAAGGGATCTGTCGGTCCATAACAGAGTTGATGTGAGCATCGGCACACAACCAGAGGAAGTAACAATGCAAAGGCATTGGATTATAGAAACAACTGACTAATCCAGAGCTCAAATGCAAAGGAATTATGATTTTCAAATCAAGGGATCAGAAGCAATGTTTTGATTAGGGATGGATAAGTTGAATAACCTTAGGGGTACAATCGACGGCAATTGGACTGGTTGAGAACCAACTCATGTTTAAAATGACATCTGAGCCGGAAAGATAATTTAAAAGGATCAACTGATGATTGCGTGCATTCGCACTCATGTTGAATCAATAGGATCAAAATGACGGTGCCTAAGGATACTAACGAATATTGTCAGACATATGGAAAGCATCCATAATGCAAGCAGACAAGCATTGTAGAGCAATAAGCTACTAAGGATTTTTGGAGGATCGAATAGTATTTTGAAGACCATTGTGAAACACATGAACAACTGGGGGATGAGCGGATACTCGATAAGTGTGAGAATTATCCGTAGGGGTATTCAGGAGACAAAGAGCAGCAAGGCAGTAAGCTCAAAGGATTATCGAACAACGACGAGTATTTCGGGGTATCTTGTAATAACAAGACCAACTGGGGATGAATGTAAGAATAACAACTGCATGTAGTTATCCATAAGGGTTGACGGTGGAAGGGGAATTGCAAACGCGATGAACATAAGTTCTCGGGTTAACAGCGGAGAGTATCTTCAGGGTCTTCACGTGCAGCAGACGATCATCAGTAATAAGGGGCTCTCTGGGTCAAAGTGATAACGAGATCCTAATGTTAGATTTAGCAAAATTCATTTAACCCGAATAGGAGAGATGTCAGAGTCCCAGAGTATAGGTCGGGAAACAAAAGACCCTACTACCACCCAATGGCGACGTGGGCCCATGGGCCGCACAGCCATGTAAGTAAAACATTTTTCATCGACTAGACTCAACTTCAGCCAAGGAGTTGGAAGGGGGATTCCTACAGGCAGTCGGCTCTGATACCAACTTGTGACGCCCCCGATTTGACCGTACACTAATCATACACGCAAACGTGTACGATCAAGATCAGGGACTCACGGGAAGATATCACAACACAACTCTACAAATAAAATAAGTCATACAAGCATCATATTACAAGCCAGGGGCCTCGAAGGCTCGAATACAAGAGCTCGGTCATAGACGAGTCAGCGGAAGCAACAATATCTGAGTACAGACATAAGATAAACAAGTTTGCCTTAAGAAGGCTAGCACAAACTGGGATACAGATCGATAGAGGCGCAGGCCTCCTGCCTGGGATCCTCCTAACTACTCCTGGTCGTCGTCAGCGGGTAGCACGTAGTAGTAGGCACCTCCGGTGTAGTAGGAGTCGTCGTCGACGATGGCGTCTGGATCCTGGGCTCCAACATCTGGTTGCGACAACCGGGTAGAAGGGATAGGGGGAAAAGAGGAAGAAAGCAACCGTGAGTACTCATCCAAAGCACTCGCAAGCAAGGAGCTACACTACATATGCATGGGTAAATGTGTAAAGGGCCAAATCGATGGACTGAACTGCAGAAAGCCAGAATAAGAGGGGGATAGCTAATCCTGTCGAAGACTATGCTTCTGGCCACCTCCATCTTGCAGCATGTAGAAGAGAGTAGACTGAAGTCCTCCAAGTAGCATCGCATAGCATAACCCTAACCGATGATCCTCCCCTCGTCGCCCTGTGAGAGAGCGACCACCGGTTGTATCTGGCACTTGGAAGGGTGTGTTTTATTAAGTATCCAGTTCTAGTTGTTATAAGGTCAAGGTACAACTCAAAGTCGTCCTGTTACCGAAGATCACGGCTATTCGAATAGATTGACTTCCCTGCAGGGGTGCACCACATAACCCAACACGCTCGATCCCATTTGGTCGGACAGACTTTCCTGGGTCATGCCCGGCCTCAGAAGATCAACACGTCGCAGCCCTACCTAGGCACAACAAAGAGGTCAGCAGGCCGGTCTAAATCCTATGGCGCAGGGGTCTGGGCCCATCGCCCTTTGCACACCTGCACGTTGCGAACGCGGCCGGAAGCAGAACTAGCCCCCTTAATACAAGAGCAGGCTTACGGTCCAATCCGGCACGCGCCACTCAGTCGCTGACGTCACGAAGGCTTCGGCTGATACCACGACGTCGAGTGCCCATAACTGTCCCCGCGTAGATGGTTAGTGCGTATAGGCCAGTAGCCAGACTCAGATCAAATACCAAGATCTCGTTAAACGTGTTAAGTATCTGCGAACGCCGACCAGGGCCAGGCCCACCTCTCTCCTAGGTGGTCTCAAACTGCCCTGTCGCTTCGCCACAAAGTAACAGTCGGGGGCCATCGGGAACCCAGGACCACCTCTACCGGGATGGAGCCACCTGCCCCTTCAGCCCCCATCTCCGAACAGTATCACAGGTAATGTAACTATGTAAAGTATATCGTATATGCCCGTGATCACCTCCCGAAGTGATCACGACCCAGTAGTATAGCAAGGCAGACGGACAAGAGTGTAGGGCCACTGATGGAACACTAGCATCCTATACTAAGCAGTAGGATAGCAGGTAATGGTAACAACAGTAGTAGCAAGGACAGGCTATGTATCAGGATAGGAATAACGGAAAGCAGTAACATGCTACACTACTCTAATGCAAGCAGTATAGAGAAAAAGAGTAGGCGATATCTAGTGATCAAAGGGGGGGCTTGCCTGGTTGCTCTGGCAAGAGAGAGGGGTCGTCAACAGCGTAGTCGGTCGGGGCACCAGCAGCGGCGTCGGTCTCGTAGTCTACCGGAGAGAAGAGGGGGAAGAAACAATGAATATAATGCAAACAGATGCATAACGATGCATGACATGACAAAGGGTGATGCTAGGTGTGCCCTAACGCGGTACGAGGTGGTACCTGTGAAAGGGGGGGAACATCCGGGAAATTATCCCCGGTGTTTCGCGTTTTCGGGCAGAGGCACCGGAGGGGGGAAGTTGCGAGTTGGATATGTTAGGGATGCGTGGCGGATGAACGGGCTGCATAACCGGGTTCGTCTCGTCGTTCTGATCAACTTTCATGTACAAAGTTTTTCCATCCGAGCTACGGTTTATTTTATATTAATTTTAAAGTTTTAAATCATTTCCTAAATTAATTTTAATTCAAAAATTAAATGTTAAATTGCTATGGGTACTTAGAAGTGTACCCATAGATGGGCTTGGGTGGCTGACCAGCAGGGCCAGTTGACTTGGTCAACTGCCCAGTCAGCAGAGGCTGACTAATGGGGCCGGTCAAAGTCAACAACCCAGTCAGCATTGACTGTTGACTGGTCAAACTAACTAGTGGGTCCCGCTTGTCATAGTCTCATAATAATTCAACAAGGTTAGTTAGTTTTAACTAAATGATTAGGTTAATCTAATCCAGATTATTTAAGTTGATTAATTAATTAACTAATTAAATTAATATTTTACTTATTTATTTTTAATTCTTTTTTTAACAAAACAAAAAAACGTTCTGGGGGGGTCCCATGTGTCTGTGGCCCAGAGGGCATTAGCGAGTTTGGGCGGCGGCTAACGGGGCGGGCGCTGGGTGCGGGCGCTCATGGCCGAGGCCACAGCAGCAGGCCGAGCACGGCGGCAGAGGGGCACGGCGCGGGGAGGCCACGGGGCGTGGGCAAGCACGGGCACGCGCGCGGCCTACATGCGCAGCAGGGATGAGGCGGCGCGGCGCAGGCAGCGAAGAGTCAGGCGGGGGGGGGGGGGGGGGGGGGGGGGGGGGGGGGGGGGGGGGGGGGGCGCGAGCGGCGAGCCGCTGTGCAGAGCTGGCGCGGTGGCACGGCCGGGCGAGGACAGCGCCGGAGTAGGGGCGGCCCCAAACGACGGTGGCCCTGGTGGGTGCGGCCAGGCGCCGCGGGACAGAGGCGATGGTGGCCGGGCGTAGGCGGCTCGCGGGGCAGCGCTCGCGGCCGGTGAGCGGAGCAACGGCGACGTCGGCAGTGGAGCTCGGTAGCGGTTGGCGTCGGCGGCTCCGAGGCGGCGCGGGATGGAGCCGAGCGTGAGGGGGGGAGGGCGCGGCCACGGCAGAGAGAGGAGGGAGGGGAGCTCACAGGGGAGCAGTAGGGCACGGGCAGTGGGGCTCGGGGAGGAAGACGTGGACGGCGCGCGATGGGGAGGCAGTCCGGCGAGGAGGCTCCGGCGTCGAGCAGCGGGGCGGCGTCGGGCATCGAGCAGCGGGATCGATCCGATCTAGCTCGGGTCGAGGTGGGGCGGGCGCCATGCGGGGGAAGATGGGGAGGCGGGCGCCGGCGAGGGGGGTGGCCGGAGGCACTGGGCAGCGGCGGCGGCGTCGGGGGCGAGGGCCCCGATCCCGATCTGGATCGAGGGTAGGAGGAGAGGAGCGTGGGGATCATGGGGGGG
Organism: Triticum urartu; assembly: GCF_003073215.2. Classification (NCBI taxonomy): domain Eukaryota; kingdom Viridiplantae; phylum Streptophyta; class Magnoliopsida; order Poales; family Poaceae; genus Triticum; species Triticum urartu. The sequence continues at coordinate 153,869,757 of NC_053022.1, read as the reverse complement.
GGGAACTGGGAGGTGCTGCGGTTTGGTGGGTTAGGGTTACGGGGGATAAGGGCAAGCGAGGGTGGGTCGGTCGCTAGCCTGGTTGGCCGGCCGGGCGGCCTGGAGGCCAGCTGGGCCACGGCCCAGCAGGGAGGGGTTCTCTCCTTTTCCTTTTTCCTTTTTTGTATTGTTTTGTTTTCTGTTTTTATTATTTTATTTCTTTACTGTTTTCATTTGAAGTTTCTTTTCTTTTAGTTTCATAAAATACCAAATGAGCACCTAAATTTGTATTACTAATTAGGCCATTGCCACAATTATTTTGGCACACTATTAAATTAGTTATATTATTATAACTTTATAAAAGGCATTAAATTAATTATCTTGCCCTCTGTTTTGGTTGTTTTAGTGCATCTAAATATTATAAGAAATGTTGGTTTCTCCAACATTATTACTCATAATTTATTTGTCACAGTTAGAACATTTTAGTTTTAATGTTTGAAAACGTTCATTTGTTTGTTTGATTTTTAACTTGGACTCGAACCGGTTTCGAACTAACGCGAGATTAACAACAGTAACCGCGATGACGTGGCATCATTAACATGGGATTACTGTAGCCTAATTATCCGGGCGTCACACTGGGACAAGAGGGACAAGGAGAGGAGTTTACGGGGCACTTATCTTTTTTGAATCTTAAATCTATAGGCACTAGCCAAATTTTAGTTCAAATAATGTAATATCTCGAGTCCATGTCTATGTTATGTAAGGTTTGCACTTGTATAATCAACATATTAATGAAAAAGATGAACCTTGCTGGGAACTCGTGCATGTATATGTCCACGCAGAGGTGGAATGCCTCTTTATTTAAATAAACGAGTTTTTCCCGATAGGCTATCCTGTCGGCACCATTTTATTTTGTTGCTGGAGGACTGAGCCTACCGGGCATAAATAAAGGGGCCCGACCCCCGCCAACCTCTTTTCACCAAAGGCCACTGCGACCATCCTGGTTGAAGCAACATTCGAGTCCAAGGATGGGAGCGCCTAAGTTTCAAAGAGCAGCGAGGTTTTCTTATGCAAAAGTTTCAGCTTGCAGAACACTTATGGGCAAGAGGTAGAACTTATCTATTTGGCTTGTCGGAGACCGCAGTGCTGGTTCACCTTCCCAATTTCCGGTAGAGGCCAAGCTCAAGGCAGGAACCTGCAACCTCATGCAGATGGAAATGATGCAAGATGTGACCTTATATGCATATGCAAATGCTCATGAAATGCTTATGCAAAGCTCTTGAAATGCTTATGCATGCATGCAACTTGTCGGGAGCCCCCAGCGCTTCGTTTATTTCTCTGTTGCTCAGGGTCTACGCCTGGCTTTGTACAAGGGGTTACATGCAACAGAGGCAAGTCCTGTAGAAAAGGGTGGCTGCCGAGCAGGGCCCGACGGCCGCGCCTTATGGGTAGAACTTGTGGAGATTCTCATTATTCCATGAGTTTTGCACCTAAATGCCATCTCTGGTGTCCAGATGGACTGCGCAGGTCTAGTGACTCAAACTACCCGGTAAGGGCCTTCGCACTTCGGCGTCAACTTGTTTGTACCCTTGGCGGACTGAACGCGCCTAAGGACAAGGTCGCCTTCCTCAAAACACCAGGCATGAACCCTGCGGTTGTGATAGCGACACAGGGCTTGCTAATAGCGTGTAGCACGCGTAGCAGCCCGGAGACGGTTCTCCTCGAGTAGCACAACATCATAACTCCGGTGCTGATCTTGCGCTACATCATCGTAGGCAAGCACTCGAGGAGAAGCGTAAATGAGTTCCATGGGGGTAACTGCTTCTGCCCCATAGACTAGGGAGAAGGGAGTTTGCCCGGTAGCTCGGTTTGGTGTCGTTTTGAGGGACAAGAGAACTACCGGCAGCTCGTCGATCCACCGCCTGTCGTGCTTTTGCAGCGTATGAAAGGTTCTTGTTTTGAGTCCTCGCAGCACTTTAGCATTCACCCTCTTAGCTTGTCCATTGCTTCTGGGATGTGTGACAAAGGAAAATGAGATCTTGCTTTCGAGGGCATGAACATATTGCATGAAGGCGCGGCTCGAGAACTGGGTGCCTTTATCGGTAATGATCCTTGTCGGGACTCCAAAACGGCACACCAATTCCTTTAAGAACTTGATAGGTGACTGAGCAGTCACATTTCTCATGGCAGCTACTTCCGGCAACTTTGTAAACTTGTCGATAGCAACGAACAAGAATTCAAAGCCCCCAGCAGCTCAGGGGAAAGGGCCGAGGATATTGAGCCCCGGACCGAAAATTGCCATGACAAAGGGATTGTCTGAAGAGCTTCTAGAGGCAGGTGGATGTTTTTGGAATGGAACTGGCAGGCTTCACACTTGGTGTCTAGCTCAACTACATCTTGGAGGGCTGTGGGCCAATAGAATGCTTGCCGGAATGCTTTCCGAACTAATGCCCTTGATGCAATGTGGGAGCCGCACATGCCTTTGTGTATCTCAGCTAACAGTTCCTTTCCTTCTTCCCGATAGATGCACTTCAATTTCACACCGTTGGGCCTCCTTCTGTGCAGAGTGTCATCAAAAACTGATACATACTGGCCCTCCAGGATACTCTTTTGGCCTCATTGTAACGCCCTGAGACCGTTGCACCAGGTGTCTTCCAGTTATTCGCTGTTGTTGCCTTGTCATTTGCTTTCGTGTTGCATTTTGCCATGTCATCATGTGCATTGCATCATCATGTTTTCAAAACTTGCATTCGTTCGGGTTTCCCCAGTTCTCTCCATTGTCTGTTTTGAACCCAGACACACTTGCACGCGCCCGCGGCACGCCCGAAATAGTATTTTATAAGTCGCCAGAAAATGTTCTCGGAATGGGTTGAAAGTTGGCGTGCGGTCTTATTATAGTGTAGGTAGACTGCCACCCAAGTTTCATCGCATTCAGAGTCTGTTTGATAGCCCAACCGTTAAACATATAGCGGCACTATAGCCGATCTTTTCGTCGGACATTTTCGGTATCCAGAAACCGTGCCAGGCCTCCCTCCTTCATTCTCTCCTCTCAGTTCATGGCCCTCTACATAACCCACAACTAGCTCTCTAAACCCCCCTCCGATCAGTACCACCGGATCGCGATCTGATGGTCCGAAATGCTTCGAAAACCCCCTAACCCTAGCACCTACCCTATATAAACAGCCCCTAGTCCATTTTTGGTCAAACATAGCTCTTCCCTACCCCTAGACCCCTTTCTCCTCGGATCCGCCGCCACGAGCTGCAGCCAACCCCCTCCTCCTCGATTTCCGGTGTCGCCCAGCCGCACTCCGCCACTTGCCGCCGGTGCCCCCACGCCCCGGACCAATCCGGGTGCGCCACATCGCCTCCCAACCGGTTTCCCGCCTAGCCCGAACCGCCGCCGCTCCCGAGCGCTCTGCCTGATCTGGGTCGGGAGGCCTCCTCCCGTTCGCCCAAGACCCTCACCCCCACCGTCCGCTCCTTCTCCACCGACTCGCCGGAGTCGCCGCCGACGACCATCTCCGGCCAGGTCGCGCTGCCACCTGGCCCCCCTCTCTCCCTTCCCTTTCCTTTCCTCCCCTCACCAGCTCTCTCCCTCCCTCTGTTGTCCCAGGGAACCACCATCGTCGTCTGAAGCTTCCTTTGCCGTCGTCGTTCATCGAAGGCCATCACCGGCCGTCATGGTCGCCCCGCTCGCCGGAGATCCTCACCGGTGCCAGAAACGGACGGATCGGGTGGATCCCGTCCGGATCCGCGCCTCCAGGTCCTCCTTAGTGCCTCCGTGATGCATGCCGCCGCCACCATGGCTCTGCTCGGGTTCGAGCAGAGAAACCACTCGATCTGGCCACCCGCCCGCCCGCGTCGTGCGTGCGTAGGCCACGGCTCGAGCCGACCCAGCTCCTCGACGCCCCCGTCTGAGAGCCAAGGCCCTGCTTCCTCGGCCATCTGTTAGCTCCCCAGCGCCCCCTTTTTTTCTATTGTTGGACCAACATGCTTCAGACTCGGCCCAGTGTAGTATTTTTTCAAATCTGCAAATTTGTCTATTATCCAGAGAATGGCAGTTTTGCAGAAAAGCCCTTGCACTTCATGCATTTAATAACTCACAAACCGTGCATCATATGTAAAAATGATATATATATATGAAAAATGGCTAGAATTTCATCTAGTTTCACAATATCGAACTTTCATGCATGTTTGAAATGTTTAAATTGCTGTTTGCACATATTTTTCTTAATTGCCATGTTAAAATGATTTATTTCATAGGGATTTTTAATTCTATGCCCCGTTTTCTTAGTTGTGCTCACTTTTCCCCATTCGCGTTTTTTCGTCCTTTTTGAGAAATTTTTCAGGGGGAAAAGTGAGGAAAATGTGAAAGCAAAAAACCCGAGACATGGGGAAAAGTGAGGAAGAAGTTAACGAATGGGGAAAAGTGAGCACAACTAAGAAACCGGGGGCATAAAATTAGAAATCCCTATTTCATAACTAAATAACCGAAGCTCCAAATTTAATAAACTTTATATGTAAATGGGGTAGAAAAATGCCTAGTTTAACATGGTGCACCCATCTTGCATGTTTAACAACTCTAAAATTGTGTATAGGGCAGAACAGTACCAAAAATAGAATATGCACATGAGGATTTTCCAGATTTGTTGTTTGTTATATCTGGCCTCATTTAAACTTGTCTAGATAGGTAGTTTTCATATGGTTCACCTCTTGCATGTTTAACAACATTTAACATTGTTGAGTACATAAACGAGAGTGAACTAAATGTTTGAATGTGGTTTTTCCTCAATATGCAACTCGTTGCATATTGAGCTCCACTTAACTTGTAGTATTGTTTGTTGCACTTTGCCTTGCCATGCCATGCCTCTTTAACCAGACATGCATCATACTTGCTTGTGCATCATGCCATGTTTAGGTGATGGTTGTTTACTATGTTGTTTTGTTGTTTCCGGGTTGCTTCTCTCGTTAGCTTCGTTTTCGTTCCGAAGTTGTGAGGATTCGTTCGACTACGCCCATTTGTCTTCTTCATGGACTCGTTCTTCTTCCTTGCAGGATCTCAGGCAAGATGACCATACCCTCGAAATCACTTCTATCTTTGCTTGCTAGTTGTTCGTTCTATCGCTATGTCACGCTACCTACCACTTGTTATATCATGCCTCTCATATGGCCATGTCAAACCTCTAACCCACCTTCCTAGCAAACCGTTGTTTGGCTAAGTTACCGTTTTTGCTCAGCCCCTCTTATAGCGTTGGTAGTTGCAGGTGAAGTTGAAGTTTGTTCCATGTTGGAACATGTTATGTTGGGATATCACAATATCTCTTATTTAATTAGTGCGTCTATATACTTGGTAAAGGGTGGAAGGCTATGCCTTATGCTTGGTGTTTTGTTCCACTCTTGCTGCCCTAGTTTCCGTCATACCGGTGTTATGTTGCTTGATTTTGTGTTCCTTCGCGGTTGGGTGTTATGGGAACCCCTTGACAGTTCGCTTTGAATAAAACTCCTGCAGCAAGGCCCAACCTTGGTTTTACATTTGCCTAACAACCTATACCTTTCCCATGGGTCGGCCAATCCGAGGGTCATCTTTATTTTAAACCCCCTGGGCCAGTGCTTCTCTAAGTGTTGGTCCGAACCGAGCTGCCTGCGCGGCCACCTCGGGGAAACTTGAGGGCTGGTTTTACTCGTAGCTAGTCTCATCCGGTGTTGCCCTGAGAACGAGATACGTGCGACTCCTATCGGGATTGTCGGCACATTAGGCAGCTTTGCTGGTCTTGTTTTACCATTGTCGAAATGTCTTGTAACCGGGATTCCGAGACTGATCGGGTCTTCTCGGGAGAAGGAATATCCTTCATTGACCGTGAGAGCTTGTGATGGGCTAAGTTGGGACACCCCTGCAAGGTATAAACTTTCGAAAGCCGTGCCCACGGTTATGTGGCAGATGGGAGTTTGTTAATGTCCGGTTGCAGAGAACTTGACACTTAACTTATTTTAAAATGCATCAACCGCGTGTGTAGCTGTGATGGTCTCTTTTCTGCGGAATCCAGGAAGTGAACACGGTTCTTGTGTTATGATTGTGCGTAAGTAGTTTTAGGATCACTTCTTGATCACTTCTAGCTTCACAATTGTTGCGTTGCTTCTCTTCTCGCTCTTATTTGCGTATGTTAGCCACCATATTTGCTTAGTGCTTGTTGCAGCTCCACGTAATTACCTTATCCTACCCATAAGCTTAAATAGTCTTGATCTCACGGGTGTGAGATTGTTGAGTCCTCGTGACTCACGGATACTTCCAAACAGTTGCAGGTGCCGATGATACCAGTGCAGGTGATGCAACCGAGCTCAAGTGGGAGCTTGCTGAAGATCTTGATCGTTGTTTTGTGTCTTTTCCGGTTGATCAGTAGTGGTGCCCAGTTGGGATGATCGGGGATCTAGCATTTGGGGTTTCTTCTTTATTTTGGTTCCATAGTCGGTCCTTTGATTGTCCTTTGGATGATGTATGGATTATTTATGTGTTGTGTGAAGTGGCGATTGTAAGCCAACTCTTTATCCCTTTCTTATTCAGTACATGGGATTGTGTGATGATTACCCCTCTTGCGACAAAACTACCATGCGGCGATGCCTCTAAGTTGTGCCCTGAGACGTGGGAGATATAGCCGCATTGTGGGTGTTACAAATTGGTATCAGAGCTATCCCCAACTTAGGAGCCCCCTGCTTGATCGAATCGCTGACGTTGTTGAGTCTAGAACAAAATGTTTTGAGTCTTAGGATTATATATATCGTAGAGTAGGATTCTTTTTACTCCTCAGTCCCTCCGTCGCTGTGGTGAGGCCTACTGACGTAGAAGTTTTGACTTTTCTGTCCTCAAATTTCATGAAAAAAATTTTAGGTTCACATGGGTATCTTGGGATCGTTCCGATAGTCTTTTAACGAGAACATTGTTCTTGGTGCCTCCTGACATTTAGGGCTTGTTGCTGTGTCCCGGGGAGTTGAGCTCCGAGGTGTTGTCGTCACAATTTTACCGTTGCAGTTCTGGAATACCTGAGTTCGCCGACATCGAAAATCTCTTTTATGCAGTTGTTGGTGAGATAACCTCGATGCCACCTAGTACTAGGGCGGGAGTTCGAGAGTATTGCCAGAAGTCGTATAACGGTTGCTTTTCGAAGATTGAGGTACATGATTTCCGAAGGTTTCATGGTTATGTGTTGAAGGATGGATATAGCTGGATGTAGGTATTGTTAGTTTGGGTGAGATATTATGCTTCCCCTATATCCCCAACACCTAATTGCATAACCAGAAAGTTTCGGGAGTTTATAAGTGGGAATTCAAGTATCTCGTAGGATATCTTTCCGACAGACACATGATACGATATGGGGTCTATCATATGTTTGTTTCCGGCTTATTCTGCAAGCCAATCCTTGTTTTGTTTTGAGTTGTGGTATTAGAGTTGCTTCGAAGTCAAATGTGGATTCCATACGTTTCCAAGTGGTGTTCTCATATTTCTATGTGAATACCTATCCTTCATGATAATCAAGATTGCCATGTCAATCCTTTTCAACCGGTGTGTTTCTCTTCAAGTGGATCCGATCATTTCAACATTCGCAAGATCGCCCCTAAGTTTTCCCAACGGTGTTTGTTTCATCCGTTCCAAGTTGTCTTTGTTTTTCCCGCCCTCCCATCCTTTTCTTCAAGGACTCAGATTTCAAATCAACTATCCATTTTATTCATGTGAAGTCTCTTCATTTTTTTTCAATCAATGTTCTTATCCGGTGATTGTCAGGAAGATACTAAGGAAGCTTCAAGTTTATCATTCTTCGTTCCCTTTTGTTCTCCGGTGGGTTCTATTCAATATTTGTTGATCATATCCTTTTCCTCGTTCCAAATGTTTTCCCATGCCGGTGCACCTCATAATCGTTCCCCGCTTGCTATTCAATTGTTCTGGAGTGCTGAAGATATCTCGAAGATTCGTGTTTCCACTCTGCATTCGTTCAAGCTCTGTCGAGGATGTTATCTCATTCAAGCCAGTCAAATCAACCGGTGCAATCTCCCTTTCAAGTAATCATTCGAAGGTGTATCTTTTGAGTGGGCCCTAACCCACAAGTCTTTTCCCAGGATATTACCTGACTCTTCTAATTCTTTCCGGAGTTATTCTCAAATCCATTTCAAAGATTGACGTAAGAATGAATTATCATCGGTCATATGTCTTTCTCCAAGATCTTTCACATTCTTTTCATCGTTGGTTCAACCTTTCTATTTTTCATTCCAGAGTTCTTCAACAAATTCATGGTGGTTCTCATCATCGTTCTCAACATTTGAAGAACGAAGAAGTGTTTTTCCTCCAAATCTTATCCGTTCTCTCAAAGATGCGTGGTTCAAGCTTGATGCCATCCTCTCATAATTATTTTTGATTGTGAGAATTATTTTCAACCATCTGGAGCAATTCAGGAGCCTTTTCAGTTTGATTCTCCGGAGCCCATCATCTCAGAAGTATTCATTCCAGCTTTCAGCTCACATTCTCCAAATCTTCCAAGTGCATCATTCAAGTATTCTCTAGTCAGTTCATGATCTCTTCGTTTCAGTTGTATCTAAATTCTATCAAGTATCTTCGTTCATTTTCCAATTCCTCCCGGCGATGCATTCATTTTCTTCGCTCGTTCTTTTAATCCTAACGATGGTTCATCCAACATTCTTCTTCCGTCGTTATCGTATCAATGCATTCGTGCTTTCCAAATCCTTCCTGTCGGGGATATACCCCGCGGTATGAACCGGCCGGAAATATGACCCGGCCGGGCTTGGCGGTTTACTTGAGACCCGGCTGACACTTGGCGATTCACTGGTGACCCGCCCTGACTTGGCGGTTTACAGCAACCCGCCTGAACATTATGACTCACTGGTGACCTGGCGGGCGGGTCAGACGGATGACAAGGCCCAAGGCCCAGAAGGCCGGTTCATATTAATGGTGGGCCAGTTTTTGAGCAAAGCACAAGGAATATTCTCCTACAAAGGAAGCAAGACTAGGACTCCACTTGTAATAGAGTAATCCTAATCCTAATAGGACTAGTCATGTAACCCACCCCTTCAACATATATAAGGAGGGGCAGGGCTCCCCAAAGAGGCACAAGAAAGGAGAAAATAATCTTAGGGTTAGACACAACTAGGAGAGCCGGTTTACGGCGACTCCCTCGTGATGATAATGAGACCTAGCAACAAACAGCATGTAGGGTTGTTACCGGATGATGTTTCCCGGGGCCCTCGGTGTATAAACCCGTGTCTTGTGTTGCGTCTCTCGATTCCACTCAACCCCTCTCAAGCTACCACATAGATGCGTTGGCCACACGACTAAGTCCTCACACTAGGACATCTGCCGTGACAATTCCACGACAGTTGGCGCCCACCATGGGGCCTGCGCACAGTGGTGTTATGTTCTTGTAGGGAACTTTTTAGGGATCGAGAAGCTCGCAACTGTTCGGATCAAGAATAGTCGACACGATAAACCGGATGAAGGAGTGCTGGCACGACATGTATGAGATTGAGATAAAAATTTAGGGTTTGGCGTTCTGTGGGCCGCCGACGCAAGGCGATCTGTCAAACCCAACTGGAGATTGGTCTCGCTAGTATGTCGAGTCCTACAATGAGTCAAATCGCACTTTCCATCGAAGCGGACAAAAAAGTTTTTGCTGCCTGATCCGCCTCGCTGTCTGATCCGTTGGGTCCCTCAGGTTGCTACTATTGGGTTACAGGCTCAAGTCCCGAAGCGTTTTAGTTCTTCTGGCTGGTAGGAATACAAGACAAATCAAGTTGAGTATAATGCGGGGTTCGAGGATAATACACCAATGTCAAAAGAAAGGAGATTGAAACTACTGCTACTGCTATGAGCATCAAGTACAGGCTGATTGCATGAGGAAAGATGGTAAACTACTGATAAAACGCCTGTTTCCAAAGTACTGCCACGTCCGTCGTCTGTCCTTGTGTCTGCAACCGAAACTGCTTCTCACCGAAGACACTTACTGCCTTAAGTCGCTATCACCGCAGAGTCAAAGTTGTGCTCTTCTCCGCTGGACTCTAAGTCGCTCGCCGATTCACCTTAACCACTGAAAGGTTAAGCCACCCGCCGCTGGTCCGACCGGGTGCTCCGTGGGCTTCGCGCCGCCCCGAATCAGCTCGCCGCTGACCCATCCACGCTGGATGTGACCCGCACCCTCGTCACCTATGCTGTTGCCTCTAACGCAACTCGCCTCTTCCAGTGTCCAAGAGCTGCCGCAGCTGCAACCCAACACACCTTGAACCGCTATGCCGCAGCGGCCTTGACCCGCCGCCGCCCATGCTAAGCCGCCACGGAGTCCGCCCTTGAGCCGCCTACTTTGAGTCGCCATCGTTCCTACGGGCCGGGTCCGCCCGCGAGTCGGCCGACCTCCGCCGTAGCCGCTTCAGCCTTGCTCTGAGTCACCGGGAGGGCTTCGTGCCGAGTCGCTTCAAATCACCGACCTGTGAGTCACCCTCTCTCCGTTTCTCTGCAAACCGACTCCGAGCCGTTGCGGCGCGGCCCAGTTTGGCTGGATTCATCAACCCCTCAAGTAGCGGTGGAGGCCTCATGCGTGTTCCAAGCCACTGTAGTTGCCGAGTCACCCGCAGCATGCAAGTCAATGTCGAGATTACCAAGCCGCCGAGATAGCCGAGGATGATTTCATCAACCACAGGTACTCCTTGATGCTCACGAGGAGTACTAGTTGACTAATCTGGTACTAATTGTTGTGAATTGCTACAACCACTCCACGATACTACGAGGTGCTATCCTTCCTATGTATTTTGTATGTACATGTTAAATTCATCCGACAACAATTACTCTGGTTTGTAATGTTTTTATGCAGGGAGACTATTAAAAAAAGGGTGGGGATATACCACGGATGCACATTCAGCTGTGCCACACGGCTTCACGGACAGGCATGTCATGGTCCGGTTTACATCAACGCGCCGACCGACTCGCTCGTCCATGCAGCATTACAACACCATAAACGACTCGCCCGCCCGTCCTCGCGACTGGTTCACGCGTCCGCATCGGCTTACAACGAGGAGGACTAGTTGCTCATCCGCACCGGCTTATAACGCCGCGGCCGATTCATCTGTCTGCTCCCGCGGCCGATTCACCCGTGAGTGATTTTAGTTTCACCTAGTGATCATCAACTTCATGGCGGATTATTTTTGGCCTAAACACATCAGGTGATATCCATTTAAAATATATTTTATTAGCACATATTATTTTTATTAAAGAGCAGTTTATCTTTGCCTTGGTCTGCAATATTGTTTATGCAGGAAAATTATTCACTGCAAAAGTTGTGGCTGTGTCATGGATGTATAACTCGCGCCACCATTATAAGGCTCTAATATCTTACCATGCCATCAAGCTTGATGAATATATGTGCAAGCCGCCATTCTGCAGACCGGTTTACATCAATATGATGTGGCTAACTCGCCCGTCCACGCCGGTTTACAACACCGCGACTGATTCATGTGTCTGTGCCGCCTCTGAAGCCGCGGTCGTCTTTGTCGTCCGTGTCGGATTTCGGGTTCTGGCAGACCCTTGAGGTTCGAACACTAGGGTGCGCGCGGAGATCTCTCCCCTACCGATCTACGTCCAATCTCCTCGCGTGATCTAAGCTGGAAACAACGAACAACACAAGGGACACGAGGTTTATACTGGTTCGGGCCACTGTTATGGTGTAATACCCTACTCCAGTGTGTGGTGTGGTGGATTGCCTCAGGGGCTGACGATGAACAGTACAAGAGAAGAACAACCTCGCGAGAGGTGTTCTTGAGCCGGTGCGATGAACTGTTTGGTGAGTTCAGTCGCCTCTCTCTCTCTCTCTGCTAGGGCTCTACCAGATCTCTAGCTGTCCTCCTCCCTACTCTGTGGTGGCTAGCACTATTTATAGAGGCCCTGGGCCTCTCCCCAAATAATGAGCGGGAAGGGCGTCAACAATTGGCCATTTTGAAGGGGAACATCTAGTACAAGTTATCCTGACCAAAGGTGGTCTTCGGCTGCCAAAAGCACTGGTGATGACGCCGTCTTGGGCTCCACAGTGACCTCCATCCTGCCGCTTTGCTGGTCTTGGTCTCGTTGCACTGGAGTGCTAACCTTTGCCCGATGCCTTGGCCTGTGCTTGCCCCCTTTGCACCAAAGGGGAAACAAGGACACTGTGCAGGCCGGCGCCCGCCTGGCGCCCGCCTGGTCTCGATCGTCATGGCTTGCATCACGGGCTCCTCGCGAGGTACCTCTGCCTTGATCTCTCTGCCTCCACGCGAGCGTGCCTGATGAGGCTGCCTCTGAGGAAGCTTCCGGTCGTCCGCCCCGCGAGGCTTGGCCCCTCGCTAGGGTCTTGAGCTTGAGCTGATGAAGATGGGCCGCGCTGGGCCCCCATTTGAGCCACGCCACAAGCTGCAGGAGGGCAACTCTGGGGACCCCATTCCCAGGACATCGACAGTAGCCCCCAGGCCCAAGGCGCGTCCGGGCTTGGCCTAGCAGGGAAGCAAAGGGGCAAGCGCGAAGCACCGCGCGCCCCAATAGCTTGCGGCCTTGGGCGCCGCGTGGCGATTGATTGGATGTGGGCGTATGCGCTTCCCCATGACGCCTCGGCGACCACACGTCTTGACAAGTCCCTGCATGCAGAGAAACCGGTCATGATTACCTGCGATCGTGGTGCTCGGCAGTTGGCCTCCTCTGGCTAGAAGTACGGGGCTGCACGAGCCCCTTCAGCTCATCCCTTCCTGCTGCTCCTTTTCTTCTTCTTGGCTACTCGTCATTCCCATGGCTCCAAAGATATTCTCGGCCGCGGATAAAGGAAAGGCCCGTCAGGCAGGGCATGACTCCCCCCCGATCAAGCACGGCCGAGGCCGCCCTCACAAGTATTCCACGGTCCCCGTAGTGGCCTCCCGCGGCCATGGAGGCGGTTCCCTGCGCGGTGGTGAGCGCCCGGTTGCCTATGGGGGGCATGCCGTGGCTGCGCGCCCTCCTCGGCCGCGCTTTCGCTCTGCGGAGGTGCTGGCGGAGTTCATCATGTGGTCGGTGGACCCAACCAGCACCCGCCTCCAGCTTCCCCGTTTCTTTGTAGGTGAACTGCCGACCAGCGCCCGGTGCGGCCTCTGGCTCCTGGCAGACGGCTGCTGGAGCAGGGCCTCCTGGGCTTCGCTGGAGGTCTCCGTCTCTGGGAATGGTGCCCTGACCAGCAGCTGGCAAATGTTTTCCCGCGCGCGCGGCCTGAATCGGTGGTGCACCCTGCACTTCAAGTTCGATGGCGACGCCACCCTCTACGTGAGGGTGTTTGGGGAAGATGGTCGCCGTGCTGGGTGCTGCCCCAAAGACGATGACCGCGGCCGCCTGCCCAGCCCCGGTACCGACTAGGAAGAAGACAACGACAGGCGTATAGGCGGCGGTGCTCGGGGTTTGCTAAGCTTCGGCGACTCCCTCTCAGGCAGCAGCTCCTCCAGCGGTGGCCGCGACCAGCCCCCGCGCCGTCGCGCCCGCCTGGGTGAATGTAGCGGGTCAGCCCGCCGTCGCGCCCCGGTGAAGCGAGAGGAGGGATCCGCCTGAGCCCCAGAAGCAGCTCGAACCTTCGCCGTGGGTTGGCGCAGGACGGACTGCACCCATTTTGTTTTTCTTCTTTTCCTACGCAGAAATAGAAGGCAGTATAGGGCCCCACGGGGGCGTGTTAGAACTGCTGCTGTTAACCATCGCGCCGCTTCCGCTATTTCTGCGTTGTGTTTCCGCGTCGTGCACCCATGTGCGGGAATTATTTTAGCTCGGAGAGGCTTGACATGGTCCTCGCCTCCCGAGGCCGTGGCCTCGCCATGCGCTTCGTGCCCTGCAAGGATTAGTAGGAGGGGTAACTTTCGGTCTTGGTTGTGGGGGCGTTCGGCCCAGGTCCTGCGCTTTTGTCGCGTTGCCCGTGGGGCATGGACTGGGAGGGGTGCTCCCGCGGAGGACTCGGATAGGAAAGCTACAAACGATCGGGGCAGAAAACACTCGCGAGGGCGCCCACGAACCTCCCTCGCGAGACTTGTGCAAGAGAAAACGAGGCAAGCGAATAAAAAAGATAAAGAGTCACAACCCGGGAACGCCAACAGCTCCAATAAAACTTCAAACGGGAATAAAAAAGCCAACTGCGGAAAGCAAATGGAAAAGCCGTGTCCGGCACCTATTCTAGTCTTTGACGTCTTCTCACCAGCGCGGAGCTAAGTGCTGCCACTGGGCATGGGCGGGAGCCCCCGACGCACGAGGGCGGCACTCCGGAGACTCCGGGGCGTGTATAGCCCCACTCATTATTACGTGACAGTGTCAGGGGCGGCGAGCTTCACAGGCATTGGCCTTCTTCACATGCACCGGACCTTTCCCAAAACACGGCAGCTTCACAGGCATTTGCCTTCTTCACAGGCACCGGGCCTTTCCCAAAACACGGCAGCTTCACAGGCATTTGCCTTCTTCACAGGCACCGGGCCTTTCCCAAAACACGGCAGCTTCATAGGCATTTGCCTTCTTCACAGGCACCGGGCCTTTCCCAAAACATGGCAGCTTCATAGGCATTTTCCTTCTTCACAGGCACCGGGCCTTTCCTAGGCACTAGGCCTCGCTCAGGGGTAGAACCTCCGGAGAAGCTGAATGTTCCGTGCGTTCTGGATGGGTACCCCCTCCGTGGTCTCCAGGCGCGCGGAGCCAGTCTTGGACAAATGAACAACCTTGAATGGGCCCTCCCACATGGGAGAGAGCTTGTGCAGCCCCTCCCTGGAGAGAACCCGTGTGAGCATGAGATCCCCTACCTCAAGAGTTCTGGGGTGGATGTTGTGGCAGTGGTGTCGTCGCAGCACATGTTCATACCTTGGCGCTCGCAGTGCGGCTTCTCGATGACGTTCCTCCCCCAGCACGAGATCTGTCCCCCGCATGGGGTCCTGTTGCGTCTCGTCGAACGCCAGGACCCATGCGGAGCGACGCCTGACCTCATGAGGGAGAACAGACTCTACCCCGTAGACGAGGAAGAACGGGGTCTCGCTAGTCGGCTTGGTCGCAGTGGTGCGGATTGACCACAGCACGGACTGGAGCTTGTCGTACCAGCCCCTGCCACAGGCCTCCAACTTCTTCTTGAAGGTCCTGGCTTTGAGGCCTCTCAGGACCTCCGCGTTGGCTCGCTCGGCCTGGTCGTTGCTCCGGGGGTGTGCTACCGAAGCGTAGCATATCTGCGTTCCAAGGTTAGCACAATACGTTTTGAAGAGATTACTCGTGAATTGCGAACCGTTGTCGGTGATGATGCGGTTGGGCACCCCAAATCGGCTCATGATGCCCTTGATGAACTTGACCGCAGAGCCTGTCGGGATTGTGCGGACGGCTTCCACCTCAGCCCACTTGGTGAACTTGTCCACAACGACGTAGAGGTAGCGATAGCCCCCTGGTGCCCGAGGAAATGGGCCCAGAATGTCCAGCCCCCAAACTACGAATGACCATGAGAGGGGTATAGTCTGTAGACCTCCCGCAGGCTGATGGATCTGCTTAGCATGAAACTGGCAGGCCTCGCAAGCCTTCACCAGCTCAACGGCGTCGTTGAGCGCCGTGGGCCAGTAGAACCCACTACGAAACGCCTTGACGACGAGGGTTTGTGACGATGAGTGGTGCCCACAGTCTCCGCCGTGTATGTCCGCCAGCAGCTCCTTCCCTTGCTCTCGAGATATGCAACGTAGGGACACATCATTTGGTCGCTTCCTGTAGAGCTCTCCATCCTTGATGCAGTAAGCTGTGGCCTGCCGCGCCACACGCTCCGCTTCCTCCTTGTTCTCTGGCAGAGTCCCTTGCATCAGGTAGTTCTTGAGCTCTGGGATCCAACACCCTTCCTGAGGCCCCAACGCCAGGAGCAGGCGTGCCCCTGAGGCCAGGCCGTAGACCGGGGTTCCTGAGGTGGGCGGCTGAGGGAGCTCCTCCCTTGGTTGCGCCGTGCTCGACAGTGACGGCACCGCGGAGGGTTTGAAGAGCCGCTCCTCGAAGACACCTGGCTCCTAAGGCAGCCGCCTAGATGCCCTCTTGGCAATGTCATCAGCCTCTTGATTGGTGCCGCGAGGCACATGCTGCAACTCCAGCCCCCAGAACTGTTTCTCCATCTTGCGAACCTCAGTGAGGTAGGCCTCCATGTGCTCGTCCTTTGGCTCGTATATCTTGTTGGAGAAGTTGACGAGGAGCTGCGAATCGCCCTTAATGATGAGGCGCTTCACCCCTAAGGCAATTGCGGCCTTCAAGCCTGCTATCAGGCCTTCATACTCCGCTATGTTGTTGGAGACCTTTTTTCCGTGCTGGAAGCAGAGTTGTACGGCGTAGTAGAGTTTGTCCTGGGTAGGGGATATGAGCACTGCGCCAGCTCCCGCACCGTGTTGGGAGAACGCCCCATCGAAGTACATGACCTAGCCGTCCGGTGCTTCACTTCCTGGGGAAAGTGATCGGTCTTCGCCTGCCTCGAGACCCGGCGCTTCTGCCCATTCTGCCACGAAATCTGCAAGTGCGGCTCCCTTGATGACTCTGGTCATACTGAATTCTAGCTGAAATGCCTGTAGTTCAATGTTCCATTCAACAACCCTTCCAGTTGAGTTAGGTCTCCTGAGCACTCTTTCCATGGGGTATGCTGAGACGACTTTGATGGGATGGCCTTGGAAGTAGTGGCGCAGCTTGCGTGAGGCCACTAGTAGCGCGAGGAGGAGTTTTTGGGGCATGGGATACCGTGCCCTTGCGTCCCGTAGCACCGTGCTGATGAAGTACACAGGATGCTCGACGAGGTTGAGGGTGTTGGCACAGCTTGCGTCCTCCAGAGGTCAAGGCATCTCTTGAGACGACGGAGCTCCCAGCGCTTGGTCGCCTGAAGAGGCCTCTCCTGTTCCGGGTGCGTCTCCTGCTGCGGCTGTTCCTTTCCGGCTGCGGTTGCGGCCTTCGCGAGGCCCTCCTGGCTCTTCTTTGCTTCAGTTCGGACGGTCGATGCGGCCTTGGCACAGTGCTCCTCCTTGACCGCCACCAGGGCTGCGCTAGCGGAGTAGGGAGTGGTCGCAAGGTAGAGCACCAGGGGCTCCCGAGGACGCGGAGCTACCATCACTGGTGGGCTGGTAAGGTACCTCTTGAGGTCTTGGAATGCCTTGTCGGCCTCTTCAGTCCATTCGAAGGGGCCCTTTTTCTTCACCAGCTTGAAGAAGGGCAGCGCTCGTTCCCCCAGCTTGGAGATGAAGCGCCCCAGCGCAGTTACACGCCCGGTGAGCTTCTGCATTTCTCTGAGGGTCCTTGGCGGGCTCATGTCTTCGACTGCCCAGACCTTCTCCGGGTTTGCCTCGATGCCCCTGTGGGACACGAGGAAACCCAGGAGCATGCTCGAGGGGACTCCAAACACACACTTCCCCGGGTTGAGCCGTAGGTCCACTTCGTTGAGGCTCGCAAAGGTTTCTTCCAGGTCATGTATCAGGGTTCTTGCCTCATGAGACTTCACCATAATGTCATCGACGTAAGTTTCAGCGTTCCTCTCGAGCTGCCGGCCTAAGGCGATGTGCATCAGCCGCTGAAAGGTCGCGCCTGCGTTGCACAACCCAAATGGCATGCACGTATAGCAGTACACTCCACACAGGGTCAGGAAAGCCGTCTTTTCCACGTCTTCTACCGCCATCTTGATCTGGTGATAGCCCGAGAAGGCATCTAGGAAGCACAATAGGTCACACTCTGCAGTGGAGTCGACTATATGGTCAATGCGGGCGAGCGGAAATGGATCCTGCGGGCAGGCCTTGTTGAGGTTGGTGAAGTCGACACACATGCGCTCCTTTCCTCCCTTTTTTGGCACAATGACCGGATTAGCCAGCCAATCAGGGTAGCGGACCTCGCGGATAACTCCTGCCACCTCTATCTTCCGGGTCTCTTGAACGATGAAAGCATGTTTCTCAGTGGACTGCCGCCTCGCCGTCTACTTCACGGGGCGCACATTGGGGCACACGTTGAGGTGATGCTCAATCACTTCGCTAGGGACCCCTGCTGACTGATCAGGTTCCCACGCGAACACCTTCTTGTTCGCACGCAGGAACCTCGCCAGGGCCTTCCCTTGCTCGGGCTCAAGGCTGGCCCCTATGGTGAAGGTGGCGTCAGTGGACCCGTCCTCATCGACTGGTACCTGCTTGGTTTCCGCCTTGTCTTGGGTGAATAGCTGCTTCTTTTTAGCCGGCGCAGCCCCCTTGGGCTCAAGGGCGTCGGTGCTAGTGGGTTGCGCCACCGCGGCCACCCTGAAAACAAGCTAGAGCACCTGCAGTGCATCCCTTGTGTCTCCTGACACGGTGAGGACGCCGCTGCTCCCAGGCATCTTCATGAGGTTGTACACCGGGTGAGTTGCTGCCATGAACCGAGCCAAGGCCGGATAGCCGAGGATGGCATTGTAGGGGAGGCCGATGGGGGCGACGTCGAAGTCGATCAGCTCCGTGCGGAAGTTGTCGTAGGTGCCGAAGGTCATTGGGAGGCGGATCCGTCCCAAGGAGGCGGTGGAATCGGCTCCGGCGGCCGAGAAAGGCCTGCTAGGTTGGAGCCGCTCCAGCGGCACGTGGAGGAGGCTAAAGGCCTCCATCGAGATAATGTTGAGGCCGGCACCACCGTGGATGAGGGTCCTGGTGACGGCCACTTGGCAGATGGTGGGAGTGCACAGCATCGGCAGCGCCCGAACCGATGGGGTTGAAGGGGTGATCCTCCGAGTCGATGGTTAGATCAGCCTCGGGCGCCACCCAGCCCGGGGGGGGGGGCTTCTCGGCGCTTGGAGGCGGTTCTGATCCGGTGGGTGAACGGCTTGTCGTGATGGCTAGAGGGTGGTGCCTGGGAGCCACCCAGGAGAGCTGCGATGACGGGCGGCGCTGGTGCGGCAAAACGGGCGAGGAAGAGGTCGCACAGCTCGTCCCAGGAGGTGATGGAAGCCGTCGGCAGGTGGAGGAGCCACACGCGCGGGAAGCCGGTGAGGGCCATGGGTAACCAGTTGGCCATCACTCAGTCGTCGCCCCCGGCTCTAAGGACGGCCTCCCCGTACGCCAGCAGGAAAGTCATCGGGTCCGTCGCGCCGTTGTAGCGCAGCGGCATCTTGGGCTTGAACTTGCATGGCTACTGCACCTGTCGCAAGGTGGGGGCCAAGGCCTGGAGCCCCCCGGCCCTAGTGCAGGCATCCGTTGCTGGAGTGGGCGGTGCGTTGTCCGCCATGAGGGCGGAATGCGATGTTGGGGGAGAGCGGGTCGTCAGGAGGGAGGACTCCAGCGCACCCCTACCTGGCGCGCCAAATGTCGGATTTCGGGTTCTGGCAGACCCTTGAGGTTCGAACACTGGGGTGCGCGTGGAGATCTCTCCCCTACCAATCTACGTCCAATCTCCTCGCATGATCTAAGCTGGAAACAACGAACAACACAAGGGACACGAGATTTATACTGGTTCGGGCCACCGTTGTGGTGTAATACCCTACTCCAGTGTGTGGTGTGGTGGATTGCCTCAGGGGCTGACGATGAACAGTACAAGGGAAGAACAGCCTCGCGAGAGGTGTTCTTGAGCCGATGCGATGAACTGTTTGGGTGAGTTCAGTCGCCTCTCTCTATCTCTCTCTCTGCTAGGGCTCTACCAGATCTCTAGCTTTCCTCCTCCCTACTCTGTGGTGGCTAGCTCTATTTATAGAGGCCCTGGGCCTCTCCCCAAATAATGAGCGGGAAGGGCACCAACAATTGGCCATTTTGAAGGGGAACATCTAGTACAAGTTATCCTGACCAAAGGTGGTCTTCGGCTGCCAAAAGCACTGGTGATGACGCCGTCTTGGGCTCCACGGTGACCTCCGTCCTGCCGCTCTGCTGGTCTTGGTCTCGTTGCACCGGAATGGTAACATTTACCCGATGCCTTGGCCTATGCTTGCCCCCTTTTCACCAAAGGGGAAACAAGGACACTGTGTAGGACAACGCCCGCCTGGCGCCCGCCTGGTCTCGATCGTCATGGCTTGCGTCACGGGCTCCTCGCGAGGTACCTCTGCCTTGATCTCTCTGCCTCCTCGCGAGCCTCCCGATGAGGCTGCCTCTGAGGAAGCTTCCGGTCGTCCGCCCCGCGAGGCTTGGCCCCTCGCGAGGGTCTTGAGCTTGAGCTGATGAAGATGGGCCATGATGGGCCGCCACTTGAGCCACGCCGCAAGCCACAGGCAGGCAAGTCTGGGGACCCCCGTTCCCAGGACGCCGACAGTCCGTCTCTCGCGGCCTGGTCTACATCAACACACCGGGCCGCACCTGTCTGCATGAGCTGTCAATGGACATGCGCACAAGTCCCCGCCACTACAGTTTGGTTAAACTTCAAACAACCAGTTGGAAGGAACCATTGGCAGAGTTGCTGACACGGCTCATACGGGATTATTTATAATCCGCCGCAGTCACATCAACCTTCTATGGATTCACATCATGCTATCAACACCAATGATATACAACTTCTGCCGGTTTATATCACGGCCAAACATGGAGAATCTCAAGACAACTCCTCGAGACGTCTTAAGACTCGGGGGCTACAAGGACATGACTCAGCAAACCTTGCCAGTTTCAGCAAATTCAAGAACCCTAGGACGATGGAGGGAAAGATAACCCAGTCCAGGAGTCTACTGCTATATTGATCAAAAATTTAAAAGGGCATCCGAAATATTCTGGCTCACAATGATGCTTCCGGTTTACAATCCGGTTCAAGGGAAATCCCGTCTCCAACAAAGCGCTGAAGCCCTCAATATCCGGTTCAAAACTCGGTTTAAGAGGAAGCTGTTTCTCGCAAAGTTCTGAAGCTCTCAAATCCGGTTTAAGAATTTCCGGTTCAAAAAGAATTAATTTCTCGCAAGTTCGAGTTTAAAGGCCGTCAGAAAATTTCCGGCTGAAAATGAAGAATTATTTTGTTGCATAATGTTTACCATATGTGCATGCTACGGGACTTGCAAACCTCAACACAAGTATTTCTCAATTTCACAACTACTCAACTAGCATGACTTTGATATTATTACCTCCATATCTCAAAAAAATCATCAAGCATCAAACTTTTCTTAGTATTCAACACACTCATAAGAAAGTTTTATTATTAATCTAGCATACCAAGCACATTAGGATCTTAAGCAAATTACCATGCTATTAAGACTCTCAAAATAATCTAAGTGAAGCATGAGAGATCAATAGTTTCTATAAAACAAATCCACCACCGTGCTCTAAAAGATATAAGTGAAGCACTAGAGCAAAACTATAAAGCTCAAAAGATATAATGAAGCACATAGAGTATTGTATCAAATTCCAAATCATGTATGGCTCTCTCAAAAGGTGTGTAAAGTAAGGATGATTGTGGTAGACTAACAAGCAAAGACTCAAATCATAAAAGACACTCCAAGCAAAACACATATCATGTGGTGAATAAAAATATAGCTAAAAGTAAAGTTACCGATAGAAGTAGACGAAAGAGGGGATGCCTTCTGGGGCATCCCCAAGCTTTGGCTTTTAGGTGTCCTTATATTATCTTGGGGGTGCCATGGGCATCCCCAAGCTTAGGCTCTTGCCACTCCTTGTTCCATAATTCATCAAATCTTTACCCAAAACTTGAAAACTTCACAACACAAAACTTAAAGTAGAAAACTCGTGAGCTCCGTTAGCGAAAGAAAACAAAAGACCACTTCAAGGTACTGTAATGAACTCAATTTTTTATTTATATGGGTGTTATACCTACTTTATTCCAACTTCTCTATGGATTATAAACTATTTTACTAGCCATAGATTCATCAAAATAAGCAAACAACACATGAAAAACAGAATCTGTCAAAAACAGAACAGTCTGTAGTAATCTGTAGCTAGTGCAAGATCTGGAACACCAAAAATTCTAAAATAAATTGATGGACGTGAGGAATTTATCTATTAATCATCTTAAAAAAATAATTAACTAAATATCACTTTCCAAATAAAAATGACAGCAGTTCTCGTGAGCGCTAAAGTTTCTGTTTTTTACAGCAAGTTCAACAAGACTTTCCCCAAGTCTTCCCAACGGTTCTCCTTGGCACAAACACTAATTAAACACAAAAAACACAACCAAAACAGAGGCTATATAATTTATTTATTACTAAACAGGAGCAAAAAATCAAGGAATAAAAATAAAATTGGGTTGCCTCCCAACAAGCGCTATCGTTTAACGCCCCTAGATAGGCATAACAAGCAAGAATAGATCTAGGTATTGCCATCTTTGGTAGGCAATCCATAAGTGGATCTCATGATAGATTCATATGGTAATTTTATTTTGTTTCTAGGGAAGTGTTCCATGCCCTTTTTAATGGAAATTGAAATCTAATATTCCCTTCCTTCATATCAATAATTGCACTAAACGTTCTAAGGAAAGGTCTACCGAGAATAATAGGGCAAGAAGGATTGCAATCTATATCAAGAACGATAAAATCTACGGGCACATAATTCCTATTAGCAACAATAAGAACATCATTAATTATTCCCATAGATTTCTTAATAGTGGAATCCGCAAGATGCAAGTTTAGAGAGCAATCATCAAAATCACGGAAATCTAGTAAATCACACAAAGTTTTGGGAATAGTAGAGACACTAGCACCCAAATCACACAAAGCATAAAACTTATAATTTTTAATTTTAATTTTAATAGTTGGTTCCCACTCAGCATAAAGTTTTCTAGGGATAGAAACTTCCAATTCAAGTGTTTCTTCATAAGATTGCATCAAGGCGTCAACGATATGTTTAGTAAACGCTTTATTTTGACTATAAGCGTGAGGAGATTTTAGCACAGATTGCAACAAGGAAATACAATCAATCAAAGAGCAATTTTCATTGTTAAATTCCTTGAAATCCATAATAGTGGGTTTAGCAACATCTAGGGTTTTAATTTCTTAAATCCCACTTGTATCAAATTTAGCATCAAGATCAACAAATTCCGAATTCTTAGAACGCCTTCTAGGTAAAGGTGGATCATATTCAGTCCCATCATTATCAAGATTCATATTGCAAAAAAAATATTTAATAGAGGACACATCAATAACTTTTAGATCTTCATCATTATTTTCATTGGAACTAGAAGAACACACTTTTATAAAGGCATCTTTCTTAGCACGCATCCTAGCGGTTCCTTCTTTGCACTCGTCAATGAAAATTCTCATGGCTTTGAGAGACTCATTGATATCATGCTTAGGTGGAATAGATCTAAGTTTCAAAGAATCAACATCAAGAGCAATTCTATCAATGTTCCTAGCCAAATCATCAATCTTAAGCATTTTTTCTTCAATCATAGCATTATAATTCTTTTGCGAAGAAATAAATTCTTTAATAGTAGATTCAAAATCAGCGGGCATCTTATTATAATTTCCATAAGAATTGTTGTAGGAATTACCATAATTATTAGAGGGATTACTAGGATAAGGCCTAGGATTGAAATTTCCTCTATACGCGTTGTTACCAAAATTGTTCCTACCAACAAAATTCACATCCATAGATTCATTATTATTCTCAATCAAAGTAGACAAGGGAACATCATTAGGATCAGAAGAAACACTCTTATTAGCAAATAATTTCATAAGTTCATCCATATTTCCACTCAAAACATTAATTTCTTCTATCGCATGCACCTTTTTAGTAGATCTTTCAGTACGCCATTGAGAATAATTAACCATAATATTATCTAGGAGTTTAGTAGCTTCTCCTAAAGTGATTTCCATAAAAGTGCCTCCCGCGGCCGAATCTAAAAGATTTCTAGAAGCAAAATTCAATCCGGCATAAAATTTTTGTATAATCCTCCACAAATTCAAACCATGAGTAGGGCAATTACGTATCATTAATTTCATTCTATCCCAAGCTTGTGTAACATGTTCATGATCAAGTTGTTTAAAATTCATAATATCATATCTAAGAGAGATGATCTTAGCGGGAGGAAAATACTTAGAGATAAAAGCATCTTTGCACTTGTTCCATGAATCAATACTATTTTTAGGCAAAGACGAAAACCAAGCTTTAGCATGATCTCTAAGCAAAAAAGGAAATAGCTTCAATTTAACAATATAATTATCGACATTTTTTTCTTTTGCATGTCACACAAATCAACGAAGCTATTAAGATGTGTAGCGGCATCTTCACTAGGAAGGCTGGAGAACGGATCTTTCATGACAAGATTCAATAAAGCAGTATTAATTTCACAAGATTCAGCATCGGTAAGAGGAGCAATCAGAGTGCTAAGGAAATCATTATTATTGGTATTGGTGAAGTCACACAATTTAGTATTATCTTGAGCCATCGCGACAAACAATCAATCCAACACACGAGCAAACAAAAAGGCAAACAGAGAAAGAGAGGGAGGATAGAGAGAGAGGGCGAATAAAATGGCAAGGGTGCAGTGGGGGAGAGTAAAATGAGAGGCAAATGGCAAATAATGTAATGCAGGAGATAGGGATTGTGATGGGTACTTGGTATGTTGACTTTTGCGCAGACTCCCCGGCAACGGCGCCAGAAATTCTTCTTGCTACCTCTTGAGCACTGCGTTGGATTTCCCCGAAGAGGAAGGGATGATGCAGCAAAGTAGCGTAAGTATTTCCCTCAGTTTTTGAGAACCAAGGTATCAATCCAGTAGGAGGCTACGCTTGAGTCCCTCGTACCTACACAAAAACAATAGCTCAACGCAACCAACACGCTTAGGGGTTGTCAATCCCTTCACAGTCACTTACGAAAGTGAGATCTGATAGAGATGATAAATAATATTTTTTTGGTACTTTTGGTATAGAGATGCAAAGTAAATAAAGTAAAAGCAAAGCAATAATAAAGTGATGGAGATTGATATGATGAGAAAGATACCCGGGGGGCCATAGGTTTCACTAGTGGCTTCTCTCAAGAGCATAAGTATTCTACGGTGGGTGAACAAATTACTGTTGAGCAAGTAACAAAATTGAGCGTAGTTATGAGAATATCTAGGTATGATCATGTATATAGGCATCACGTCCGAGAGAAGTAGACCGAAATGATTCTGCATCTACTACTATTACTCCACTCATCGACCACTATCCAGCATGCATCTAGAGTATTAAGTTAAAAACAGAGTAACGCCTTAAGCAAGATGACATGATGTAGAGGGATGGTTTCATGCAATATGATAAAAAAACCCATCTTGTTATCCTCGATGGCAACGATACAATATGTGCCTTGCTGCCCCTTCTGTCACTGGGAAACGACACCCGCAAGATCGAACACAAAGCTAAGCACTTCTCCCATGGCAAGAACAACCAATCTAGTAGGCCAAACCAAACTGATAATTCGAAGAGACTTGCAAAGATAACCAATCATACATAAAAGAATTCAGAGAAGATTCAAATATTATTCATAGATAGACTTGATCATAAACCCACAACTCATCGGTCTCAACAAACACACTGCAAAAAGAAGATTACATCGAATAGATCTCCACGAGAGAGGGGGAGAACATTGTATTGAGATCCAAAAAGAGAGAAGAAGCCATCTAGCTACTAGCTATGGACCCATAGGTCTGAACTAAACTACTCACACTTCATCGGAGGGGCTTGGATGATGATGTAGAAACCCTCCGTGATCGATGCCCCCTCCGGTGGAGCTCCGGAACAGGCCCCAAGATGGGATCTCGTGGATACAGAAAGTTGCGGTGGTGGAATTAGGTTTTTGGCTCCATCCCCGATTGTTTGGGGTACGTGGATATATATAGGAGGAAGAAGTACGTCGATGGAGCTTCGAGGGGCCCACGAGGCAGGGGGCGCGCCCTAGGGGCGGCGCCCCCTACCCTCGTGACCACCTCGTGGCTTTCTTGATGGAGGGTCCAAGTCTCCTGGATCTTATCTGATGAGTAAATCACGTTTCCGAAGGTTTCATTCCGTTTGGACTCTGTTTGATATTCCTTTTCTTCGAAACCCTATAACAGGAAAAAAAACAACAATTCTGGGCTGGGCCTCCGGTTAATAGGTTAGTCCCAAAAATAATATAAAAGTGGAAAATAAAGCCCAATAATGTCTAAAACAGTATAATATAGCATGGAGCAATCAAAAATTATAGATACGCTGGAGACGTATCAGATCACAGCTGTGACTACCCTATTAAATACGGCTATGGGTTTGAACCATAGTTACACCTCTTGATAGGCATAAGGGCACCAGGGAATCACCTGGGGGCTTGGTCGTATTCGAACCATAGCTACACCTCTTGATCGGTGCAATGCCACAATTATGACTACTTGGGGGCTCTGGTCATATCCGAACCATAGCTTAAACCCTCTTGATCATACACATGCATCACCATATATTAAGTTATACATTGCATCATCATTACATCATCATAGCATGTATCATACAGGCACGGATATACCGGTTTTTATGGCAGGAATCGGTTTTCAAACCAGGTTATATTATTCAAGTCATTAATAGCCAACTTGACTGGATTTTTATTATGGTTATCAATAACCAATATTATGATTGAGGTTTTCAAAGTCGCTTCAGCGCAATGGATATAATTTATTCTACAATGAAAGGAATAGTCCCGGGTCGCTGTAGGCTTACAACCCGCCACTTGGGGGCTACATTATTCAAGTTGGGATTACATCAAATACAAAAGTCTTATGTCGCTGCAAGAATGCACCATGACACTTGGGGGCTAATGTAAAGTCATTGTTTTCTCACGTTATTGAAGACCCGACTCATCATATCATAATGAGCCGGCCCTTGGGGGCTACCAATTGCTCCTCTCAACAAATTCAAGGTACACAAGTCTTAATCCATTATATTGAAGGGTCCACTCCTCAGTTGGTAAAGCACAAAGCACATAACCTTGTGGACATGGGTTCAAGCCCCATGATAGGTGTTACATCATATGAGGATATTTTCAATGAAGTATATATAAAGTCCCAGCTCAATATCATCTTATTGAGCCGGCCATTAGGGGTTACACGTTGCTGTTCAAATCTACATGATCATATTTATAAAGTCCCTGCTCATTATTGCATAATGACCCGGCCCTTGGGGGCTACACTGGTTGAAGTTTTTTGAGCATCATGCAATTACAAGCCCTAGGTTGCTGCAAGCATGACAACCCGACACTTGGGGGCTACATAATATGGAGTATTCAATTTTTACTAGTGACTGAGATGAACAACATGGATTTCTTCAAAAGTGGCAGTATTTATATTGAAGCAAATCTTCAGCCATCACTTTGTTCTGCTCAAGACTTGGGGGCTACAGGTAATATGGATATAAGGGAGAAAAATCTTGCAATTATCAGTTTTGAGCAAATTAGGCAAATCAATTACATGAACCGGCGTTGGCAACAATCATGACCCGGAATTATAAGTTTTTATAACCCGACAATTTTGGAAATCAAATATCAGCAAGTTCTATATTTCCAGGCCAACTGAATATCAGTTGAATATTTGAAGACCAATATTTTTGTCAAAGTCAGAGCATTGAAGGCCGAGTCAAATGGATTCTTTATTTACAATATTTTTTCACAAGTAAATTGATTATGAAGCTGGTCTACTGACACGAATTTTCTAGAAGGAGGAATTAACAAGGACTTAAGGATGATCAGGATCAGTTTAACATGGATAAATCCAAATTAAACTTGGGGCTAATGTCGGGGATATACCCCGCGGTACGAACCAGCCGGAAATATGACCCAGCCGGGCTTGGCAGTTTACTTGAGACCCGGCTGACACTTGGCGATTCACTGGTGACCCGCCCTGACTTGGCGGTTTACAAGCAACCCGTCTGAACATTATGACTCACTGGTGACCCGGCGGGCGGTTAAGACGGATGACAAGGCCCAAGGCCCAGAAGGCCGGTTCATGTTAATGGTGGGCCAGTTTATGAGGAAAGCACAAGGAATATTCTACTACAAAGGAAGCAAGGCTAGGACTCCACTTTTAATAGAGTAATCCTAATCCTAATAGGACTAGTCATGTAACCCGCCCCTTCAACATATATAAGGAGGGGCAGGGCTCCCCAAAGAGGGACAAGAAAGGATAAAATAATCTTAGGATTAGACACAACTAGGATAGCCGGTTTACAGCGACTCCCTCGTGATGATAATGAGACCTAGCAACAAACAGCATGTACGGTTGTTACCGGATGATATTTCCCAGGGGCCGAAGCTGTCTAAACCCTTGTCTTGTGTTGCGTCTCTCGATTCCGCTCAACCCCTCTCAAGCTACCACATAGATGCATTGGCCTCATGACTAAGTCCACACACTAGGACATCTGCCGTGACAATTCCACGACACTACCGGTGGTTTCTTTGAAGACCTTTCTCAAGTTTGCGCTATATCTATCTTAATCCTTTCAACGAGAATAAGTAGTATGCCAAATCCGTTGCTTGTCATCAATATAAATTGGTGAAGGATACGCATAACATAATTCTTATTATTGTTTCATCCAAGTGATCTAGTTTCTTCTTTCCAGAGTTGTGCATCATATCACATATTCGGTTCGAGATGCTTCATCTTTTCTTTTCCGGAGTTCCAAGTTTTCTGGATTATCTCATCACGAAGATTCATCTAAATCATTGCAAGCATTCACCTTGTGTTTTCAACTTCTCTTTCTTTCTATCATCCTTTTATACCGGAGTTCTTCATGGAGGCTCTACATGGTGGTTTGTTAAAGATTTCTTTCATTCTCGAAGTGTTCTTCAACATTCTTCTTGGAGGAGCTCAAGTATTCGTCATCTTGCATTGTGAAGTGCAATTCTTTCTACATTATCTTTTGAGGTGGTGTTATGTCATTCTTGTCAATTTCCCTTCGTGATTCACAAGTTGTCTGGAATGACATATTTTAAAACCATCATTTTCAATTCGTTCTTGAGATCCTTTGCAACCCATCAATCTCTTCATTGGAGTTATCTTGGGTATATTTCACCTTAAGCCTTCCCTAAGGATTGTTGCTATTATGGTGCTTATAAATGACCCAAGTTCTTCATTTATCCTCCCGGTGAAATAAGTTTCTCGTCTCCTTGTTAATATCAATCCAATCTATTGTTTTCGTTTGTGGCAGAATTTCGCCTCAATTTTGAGAAGTTTTCCATAAGCCCACAACAAGTTTATTCTTTTCATTGTTCATTTCCTAACAACTCCGTCCAATCCTCTATGGAAGGATGTTTTAAAATTCATTCGAGGTAGAAGATGTTGTTTTTCTTGTTTGTTACTTTCAGTCTGTTCTATCTTTTGTTTCGGAGGCATAGTGATGTTGCGCTGTTCGACCCATCATTTTGTTTTGTCAAGATCATGTTCTTTTATTGCTTATCCATTCAACCGGAGTGTCATGTCCTTCATTCAAGTTCTCTCATCTTATCAAGTTTTGCCTCCCTTCTCAACCGGAGTGTTGTCTGAAATATTTTTACCCCTTGAGCCATTCTTTCAATATTTCTGGAGGCAGTGTGTTGTTGATCTCATCAAGTATCCTCTCATCTTTTCAAGTTCATGTTGAATTCTTTCCATTTACAGTCGGAGTGCTGTCCAAATTATATCATTCTTAGTCCTTCTCTATCTTGTTTAACTGAGTGTTGTGGCTATCATTCCTCTTCTAATCGGAGTCTAATCCAAGTGCCTTCTTTTTGCCAAGTTCATATTCTATGCCTTCCATTTCCAACCGAAGTGTTGTCATAATTGATCTTTATCGTTCCTTGTACATCTTGTTTCAACTGGAGTGCTTGCATGTACTTCTTGTCCATTGCAAACCTTTTCTTATGTCTTTCAACCTACAAGGTTCTAGTAATGTTCCTTGTTCGTCTTTTATAACGGAGTGTTTTCAACTTTGTTCATCTTCGTTGCATTCTTTCTTTCAATTGGTTCAACCTCTCAAGGTTCTTTGGTTTCACTAATTTGTCAAAGAAGAAACTTTGTGTCACCTCTTCCTCTTCCGTTTCTCCCCGGTGCCATCCTAGATCTCGGGACGAGATCCTCTTGTAGTGGTGGAGTGTTGTAACACCCCGACACCGTTGCGCCAGGTGTCTTCCAGTTATTCACTGATGTTGCCTTGTAATTTGCTTGCGTGTTGCATTTTGCCATGTCATCATGTGCATTGCATCATCATGTTTTCAAAACTTGCATTCGTCCGGTTTCCCCCGTTCTCTCCGTTGTCCGTTTTGAGCCCAGACACACTTGCACGCGCCCGCGGCACGTCCGAAATAGTATTTTATAAGTGGCCAGAAAATGTTCTCGGAATGGGTTGAAAGTTGGCATGCGATCTTATTATAGTGTAGGTAGACCGCTTGCCAAGGTTCATCACATTCGGAGTCCATTTAATAGCCCAACCGTTAAACATATAGCGGCACTATAGCCGGTCTTTTCGTCGAACGTTTGCGGTCTCTGGAAACCGTGTCGTGCCTCCCTCCTTCATTCTGTCCTCTCAGTTCATGGCCCTCTACAAAGCCTACAACTAGCTCTCTAAAGCCCCCTCCGATCGGTACCACCGGATCGCGATCTGACGCTTCGAAACGCTCTGAAAACCCCCTAACCCTAGCACCTACCGTATATAAACAGCCCCTCGTCCATTTTTGGTCAAACCTAGCTCTTCCCCTACCCCTAGACCCCTTTCTCCTTGGATCCGCCACCACCAGTTGCAGCCAACCCCCACCTCCTTGATTTCCGGCGCCGCCCAGCCGCACCCCGTGACTTGGCACCGCCGCCCCCGCGCCCCGGACCAATCCGGGCACGCCACATCGCCACCCCGCGCCCGCCAACCACTCCCATGATGCCACCTCGCCTCCCCAATGGGCTTCCCCCACCGCAGGGCTGCCAAGCCCGGGCGCAGCCCGCCTGGCCCGAATCGCCGCCGCTCCCGAGCGCTTTGCCCAATCTAGGTCGGGAGGCCTCCTCCCGTTCGCCCAAGACCCTGACCCCCGCCGTCCGCTCTTTCTCCACCGACTTGCCGGAGTCGCCGCCGGCGAGCACCTCCGGCCAGGTCGCGCTGCCGCCTGGCCCCCCTCTATCCCTTCCCTTTCCTTTCCTCCCCTCACCAGCTCCCTCCCTCCCTCTGTTGCCGCAGGGAACTACCACCGCCGTTTGAAGCATCTCCTGCCGTCGTCGTTCATCGAAGGCCATCGCCGGCCGTCATGGTCGCCCAGCTCGCGGGAGATCCCCACCGGCGCCAGAAACGGACGGATCGGGTGGATCCCGTCCGGATCCGCGCCTCCAGGGCCTCCTCAGCGCCTCCCAGATGCAAGACGCCGCCGCCACCATGGCTCTGCTCGGGTTCGAGCAGAGCAACCGCTCGACCCGGCCGCCCGCCCGCGTCGTGCGTGCGTGGGCCACGGCTTGAGCCAGCCCAGCTCGTCCATGCCCCCGTCCGAGAGCCAAGCCCTAGCTTCCTCGGCCCATGGGTGAGCTCCCCAGCGCCCCTCCTTTTTTTCTACTGCTGGCCCAACATGCTTTAGATTCGGCCCAATGTAGTATTTTTTTCAGATCTGTGAATTTGTCTATTATCCAGAGAATGACAGTTTTGCAAAAAAGCCCTTGCACTTCATGCATTTAATAACTCACAAACCATGCATCATATGTAAAAACTTTATATATGAAAAATGACTAGAATTTCATCTAGTTTCACAATATCCAACTTTCATGCATGTTTGAAATGTCTAAATTGTTGTTTGCATATATTTTTCTTAATTGCCATGTTAAAATGATTTATTTCATAACTAAATAACCGTAGCTCCAAATTTAATAAACTTTATATGTAAATGGGGTAGAAAATGCCTAGTTTAACATGGTGCACTCATCTTGCATGTTTAACAACTCTAAAATTGTGCATAGGGCAGAACCGTACCAAATCTAGAATATGCACATGAGGACTTTCTGCATTTTTCATTTGTTATATCCGGCCTCATTTAAACTTGTCTAGATAGGTAGTTTTCATATGCTTCACCTCTTGCATGTTTAACAACATTTAACATTGTTGAGCACATAAACAAGAGTGAACTAAATGTTTGAATGTGGGGTTTCATCAATATGCAACTCGTTGCATATTGAGCTCCACTTAACTTGTAGTATTGTTTGTTGCACTTTGCCTTGCCATGCCATGCCTCTTTAATCGGACATGCATCATACTTTCTTTTGCATCATGCCATGTTTAGGTGATGGTTGTTTACTATGTTTTTGCTTCTTTCCGGGTTGCTTCTTGTCGGTGTCAAAATTGGCGGATCTTGGGTAGGGGCTCCCGAACTGTGCGTCTAAGGTTGATGGTAATAGGAGACAAGGGACACGATGTTTACCAAGGTTCAGGCCCTCTCTATAGAGGTAATACCCTAGTTCCTGCTTTATTGATCTTGATGAATATGAGTATTACAAGATTTGATCTACCACGAGATCGTAATGGCTAAACCCTAGAAGTCTAGCCTGTATGACTACGATATTGAGTATATCCTTTCCGGACTACAACTTCCGGTTTATATATACACCGGGGTGGGTCTAGGGTTACATAGATTTGGTTACATAAGATGGAATCTTCATAGTTGTTCGCCAAGCTTGCCATCCACGCCAAGGAGAGTCCCATCCGGACACGGGTATAGTCTTCAGTCTTCATATCTTCACAGCCCATCAGTCCGGCCCATAGATAACAGGCCAGACGCCCGAGGACCCCTTAGTCCAGGACTCCCTCAGTAGCTCCTAAACCTGGCTTGAATGACAAGGTATCCGGCACGTAGTGCTATCTTCGGCATTGCAAGGCAGGTTCCTCCTTCCGAACTCCTGAATAGTCTCCAGACAAATTGATCGTGTCTGGACCTGTAACACACACCGCACACAACTGCAGAGAGAATATAATAACACACGAGTCCAATCTGTTGACAAATTTAGTAATGTGACGTCACGCCCGTCCGATCATAATTTCGAACCGTTTTTCGCCCCACGTTTCGTGACGCGGTTGTCATTGGCACGTCTTGTCAAAGCAGAGATCGTGTCCCCTTATTACGGGATTCTCATCAATACGAGTGTGGGTAACCCAACCGTGCTGCGAGAAATATTCCTTAGGAATAGGCAGGTCCTTAGGCTTAGGAGGAGGCGTTCAATACCGGAGGTGAATATAAAGGAACCAAGGGCCGTCTTTTTATGCGAAACCTCTCCTAAGCCTCCCCAACCCCGAGTTCCAGCACCCAAGGTTCGACTCCATTGCTTTCAGCCTTCCCATCATGTCCGGATTCAGCTCCCAAGGCTGATGGGTGGCTTCCTCCATTACAGAGGAGGATATCACAAAGCTTCGGGCGGTCAGATATCTGACCGCAGAGATCCACCACCGGCTCCCTGCTCAGGGACAAGTTATCCCGACCCCCAGATCGGCGAGAGGGTGGTATTCATCTCCCACTTCCGAGGGCTAATGTTTTATTACGGACTAGATATTCACGATCTTGCCCCGGACTCTATCCTCCATGTCTCGGCTTTCATCATTACATGCGAGGCCTTCCTTCGAATCCCCCCACACTTTGGCTTATGGCTCAAGACCTTTAGTGCGAAGCCGAAGGTAGTCGACGGGGTACAGGCGGAGTGCGGCGGTGCTACAATCAGCCAACTCGCCAACACTCCCTGGCCAAAAGGTTCTTTTACTGAGGCTTCCAATTACTGGCAGCGGGATTGGTTTATATTACAGAACCCCGCAGTGCTAAATGGGTAGCTGCCCCCACCTTCTGTCCTGGCACACCATTACAGCTCGCGTCATGGGTCAACAAGGGGCTAGACTGGGGATTAGTGGATGAAGTGCGGACCTTACAAAGCCGCATCCGAACCCTCCTCGAGAGAGATATCGATCTCGTCAGTGTGATCCAAGTGATGTTAGTTCGCCGAATCCTGCCCTGCCAGCGCAGGCCTCGCCGCATGTTGGAGTTTAATCCAAAAGGACTACAAACCCTCCAACACTTGTTCAGTGCCACACACGAAGGGATGTGGATGTTATTTTTTGGGAAGCGTAAACATTGGCTGGATACTGCTGAGGACGCTGGCCTTAACTGTAATCGTCCGGATACCCCGGTAAGCACTTCACTTTCGAATATTTTGTGGTCATGCATAAAGTAATATGGTACTGAGCAAGATGTATTTTTCCAGGTCTGGATAAAGAAGGCGGAACTGATTATGTGTTCGGTCCCTCTGCCCGAGGGTCCATCGAATCATGTCCTAACAAGGATGCTGGCCCCAGCACCATACCAGATGCCCGAGAAGGAGGACGAGGCGGAGGGCAAGAGGACCAAGGGTGGCCTCTATTCCCAGGGAACCTCGGACTTTGTGTCCAGAGGAATAAAAATCCCCTCTTCTGAAGATGAAAGTGAAGGGGGCCCACTATCTCCTTCCTTCCCATGAAGAAGAGAGCCGCCTCCGAAGATTGGGAGAAGATGCTCCTAAGTGAGGCAAGATGCCTCTGGGGGCGGCCTAGGCCTGGAGGACATCGAAGCGCAGTCTCATGATGAGGACAAGCCTCCGGCCAAATCGTAAGTGAACAAGGCTGTTTTAAACCTATCCCGTTCCTTTCTTATGATGCCTAGAATATATTTTTGGCAGCTCAGCGCGCAGTTCCCTTCAACAATCCTCTTCTTCGGGGGACCTTCTCTCGGAGATGATGGAAAGCAAGACGCCCCCACCAGTTTTTCCGTCCAATAGGGAAGATGACTTTGAGGTGTCGTCGCGGAGGGTCTCCCCTGACCAACAAGTGGTGCAAGGGATGACGAAGACGCTACACGAAGGTGATACTTCGGCGGCCCAGGGTCCAGGGAACAAAAATGAAGACCCCGAACAATCCGGAATGTGGCCGGATACATATAAAAGGATCCCTTCAAAGGGTGACCGTAATCCCGCGGCTGCCTCCGGAGACCCAGAGGCGCCGGATATCTTGACGAACATGCTGCGGCAGTCGTCCATTTCAGAGGAACATCGTACCTTCATGGGTACGGTGGTTAAAAAGGTCCTATACACAAAGAGCGGATTGAATGAGGCCTTTGCGAGTCTGCTGAGAGGCTTCGAGGTTTGTACTGTAATATGTGCAATTGTGTTTTATTCAAAAAATACACCTGTGTATAGACGGTAGCCCCTGAGACTTAGGTTGGCTTCCCATAGGGAGCGAACGGAGGATCAAAAGAAATATCCGAGGACTAATCTGATTAACTTTGAACACAGGATGCTTCCCCTGGCGACTTCCCAGACTATGGATATTGCCGAGCTGCAATGGAAGCTTGATGTAGCCGGGGATGACATTACGTTAATCAATATGCGTCTTGATGAGTCGCAGGGTATGTATTCAGAGCAGTCCCTGCACATACATTTTTGTGATATAAGCATGATGCTGAAAGTTGTGCCTGGCTGCAGATGGTGCTGCCGTCGTTGAAATTCTTCGGGCGGAGCTAGCCCGGGCCAAGGAGCAGGCCCGGTGTAGTAATGCGGTTGCCGAGAAGGCATCGGCTGAGTTAAAAGCCGAACGAACTGCTCGGAGTCAAGACGAGGTGAAGATATCCACAATGGCGCTCGAGCTAAAAAGTGCTGCTAGCCGATGTGAACTCCTTGATAAGGAGAATGAAGCCATGACGGCTGAAATTGACAAGGCCCTACGAGAGGCGAGAGAAGCGCGGTCTGAATCCATAGCAGCCTGTGAGGAGATCCGGTGAGCAAGGGAGATTGCAGCTGGTAAGCCATTTTTGCTACAGGCTAAGTTCGGCGATCCAAACTATCCTCAGCTTAACCAATTGTGGAGTTCTCCGGACAAGTTTTTAGACTTGCCGAAGAGTTCTTTCGATGCGGGGCAGTATTATCAGGCGCGAGACAGGTACGCAATGGAGAAGATTTTCTGGTCACAATTCGGCGCCTCGAAGCAACCCCTGTTGCTAAATGAGCATATGTCCCGGTGTGCCGAGCTTCATAGGATATCCGGTGCTGCCATGAAGAACATCATAATTCGGTTATGGCCAACTGAGCCTGTTCTGAACAGTTACTTCGGCTTGGTGCAGCGGATTGTCGACGCAGTGCCGTGTATCGACGCTGTGAAGCGATTGGTGTGTATCGAAGATGCACGAATGGCTTTTCCTTGAGTCAAGACGTTCTGGGGGAATATGAAGGCCATCGACGTTGTGGTGAAGAGTCCACCCAAGGGCAAGGACCGCCACGAACCGGAGCATTATTTTGAAGACGTCCTTGTAGCCGCCTGCTTGATAGAGGGTCAATGCTCGAAAGAGATACTGTTCGAGTGAAGTGTATGAGAATTGTACGAGACAATTTTATAGTGAATCTATTTGTATATTTTGCTCGAAAGCTTGTGCTCCTCCTGTGCGGCCGTTTTAATATAATCTGAAAGTTTTCCAGTCGTCGGCTTCAGCCCCCTTGTAGGAAGTATAGGGGTGTTCGAAAAAGCATCTGATCACTCTTGACCCAACGTCTTGGTCCATGAAGGAGGTGTCAATGCGGTGAACCAGGCAACCAGACTATAGGAAGTTAACACTTTCATTTAGCCATAGGAGTTTTATGGTGGGTCTACGACATAGCCCCTAGTATGTATGCGGCTTACTCATACGATGTGTTTACATAATTGACCAGAAAAGAGGTCCTTCGTGTGACACGGAGGAATCGCTAGAGATTCCGATAAGTCCTCGAGTGTTTGACCAGCTCTCGCTGCATCATGATAGTCAGTTTTTGGCTTTCTCTACTGAGGTGCATCACCGGGTGAACCGGTAGCACAATCACAGTAGTTCTCCCTTTACTACCCTAGCTGATAGAGTAGAACGTAGGGTAGCAAGCACAGGAGCTGGGCAACCCAACTATTGACCCAAGACATGATTCGGAGCTGGTGCATATAAGGCCAAACTCGTGATGCCAAAGTACGCTGTAAAAGATGTTCAAACTTTGTTGGCAACTCATTTGTTCCCATACCGAGCCCCTGGCAAGTTAAGCCAGGGTATATCTATGAAACAACCATAGGAGGCGTATTCATTTTGCGAAAAGATGCGAGTGGTTAATTCGGATAATTTGAACTGGGACCTGAGTGATATGCCAATGGTTACTTGATATACATAAGGGCCACGCCCCGGCAATTTGATATGTCCTGGGTCGAAGGCAGAGGAAAAAGGAATGTTACAGGCTCAAAAAGAGAGTGCGGTCTACAAAAAGTTATTTTGGACCTCATCTCGCACGTCTGCGCCACCTGTCCTCAGCGAGGGGAATCCTTGAATGGAGTAGCCCCGTAGGTGAGTGTACGGATCCGAACTCCTATGGGGTCGGTCGTAGGTGTTTCCCCTTTGCGCCACCTGCTATTAAGATATAATGAAACAAAAGAAAATAGGAAAGCAGTTAAAGAATGTTACCGGAGTTCCTATAGACTTGTCCGTATTGTGCTTTCGTCAATGCCCATGGTATCTTTAGTGTGTAATTATCTATGCGCGGTATAGTTTTAACAGGTATACGAGATGGGCAGCGGAAGCCGAACTACTATTCCTGTTCCGGATTTGATTGATCTTCAGGGGGAAATTGCTTCCGCCCTCCGACATTTAGCTGGTGAGCCGCTCTGTTGTCCCTATTGCCTAGTGATACGTGTCCATCATATCTACTTTTCCAAACAGTTTTGCCCTTGTTTTGGACTCTAACTTGTATGATTTGAATGGAACTAACCCGGACTGACGATGTTTTTAGCAGAATTGCCATGATGTTGTTTTATGTGCAGAAAACAAATATTCTAGGAATGACCTGAAACTCCACGGAACATCTTAGAAAAAATAATGAAAAATCCTCGCCAAAGATGAAGACTAGGGGGCCCACACCCTTCTCATGAGGGTGGGGGGCGCGCCCCCCTGCCTCGTGGGGCCCCTGGATGCCCTCTGACGCCAACTCCAACTCTATATATTTGCTTTCGGAGAGAAAAAATCAGAGAGAAGAAATAATCGCGTTTTACGATACGGAGCCGCCGCCAAGCCCTAAAACCTCTCGGGAGGGCTGATCTGGAGTCAGTTCGGGGCTCCGGAGAGGGGGATTCGTCGCTGTCATCATCATCAACCATCCCCCATCACCAATTTCATGATGCTCACCGCCGTGCGTGAGTAATTCCATCATAGGCTTGCTGGACGGTGATGGGTTGGATGAGATTTATCATGTAATCGAGTTAGTTTTGTTAGGGTTTGATCCCTAGTATCCACTATGTTCTGAGATGGATGTTGCTATGACTTTGCTATGCTTAATGCTTGTCACTAGGGCCCGAGTGCCATGATTTAAGATCTGAACCTATTATGTTTTCATGAATATATGTGAGTTCTTGATCCGATCTTGCAAGTCTATAGTCACTTACTATGTGTTATGATCCGGCAACCCCGAAGTGACAATAATCGGGACCACTCCCGGTGATGACCATAGTTTGAGGAGTTCATGTATTCACTATGTGCTAATGCTTTGTTCCGGTTCTTTATTAAAAGGAGGCCTTAATATCCCTTAGTTTCCAATAGGACCCCGCTGCCACGGGAGGGTAGGACAAAAGATGTCATGCAAGTTCTTTTCCATAAGCACGTATGACTATATACGGAATACATGCCTACATTACATTGATGAATTGGAGCTAGTTATGTGTCACCCTATGTTATGACTGTTACATGATGAACCGCATCCGGCGTAATTATCCATCACTGATCCGGTGCCTACGAGTTTTCCATAAACTAGTTTACGCTTATTTACTTTCCCGCTGCGACTGTTACAATCACTACAAAATACCAAAAACATTACTTTTGCTTTCTTTACTTTTGTTGCCGCTACCACCACTATCATATTACTGTGCTACTAAACACTTTGCCGCAGATACTAAGTTTCCAGGTGTGGTTGAATTGACAACTCAGCTGCTAATACTTGAGAATATTCTTTGGCTCCCCTTGTGTCGAATCAATAAATTTGGGTTGAATACTCTACCCTCGAAAGCGGCTGCGATCCCCTATACTTGTGGGTTATCAAGACTAATTTCTGGCGCCGTTGCCAGGGAGCATAGCTCTATTCTTTGAGTCACTTGGGATTTATATCTGCTTATCACTATGAAGAACTTGAGAGATACAAAAACCAAGATCTATCCCTCAACTACGACGGGAGGTAAGGAACTGCCATCTAGCTCTGCACTTGATTCACCTTCTGTTATGAGTAAGTTTGCGACACCTGCACCTGCTTCTGCTATTCGTTCTGATATGTCGCATGTTATTGATGATCCCACTTCTTCTATGCATGATACTTATGACGAAACTGCTTCTTGATGAACAAATTGCTAGGGCTAGAGAAAAAGAAATTATTGAATCTGAATACGATGATGATAGTGATGATGAAAATATGTCTGTTATTCCTGACGGCTATCTTTTTGATATGGAATCTTCTGCTGCTATTTTAGCTTGCAAAGATAGATATAAGCTCAAGAGGTTATTAGTTAAATAGAACAAAGAATCACTTAGAGATAAAATGAAACCTGACCCTGCTTTTGCTACTTCACCTATATGTGTTCCTGATAAGGA
Source organism: Triticum urartu (assembly GCF_003073215.2). Taxonomy (NCBI): domain Eukaryota; kingdom Viridiplantae; phylum Streptophyta; class Magnoliopsida; order Poales; family Poaceae; genus Triticum; species Triticum urartu. The sequence goes on along the minus strand of NC_053022.1, from coordinate 153,830,289 downwards.
TTATGAATTCTCTGTTCATCCTGATATAATTACTTTGGTTGAATCTGATCCGTTTTATGGCTATGAATCTAAAACTGTTGTGGCACATCTTACTAAGTTAAATGATATAGCTGCCCTGTTTACTAATGATGAGAGATCGCGTTACTTTTATATACTCAAAATATTTCCGTTCTAATTAAAGGGTGATGCTAAGATATGGTTTAATTCTCTTGATCCTGGTTGTGTGCATAGTCCCCAGGATATGATTTATTGCTTCTCTGCTAAATATTTCCCTTCTCATAAGAAACAAGCTGCTTTGAGGGAAATACACAACTTCGTGCAAATTAAAGAAGAGAGTCTCCCACGAGCTTGGGGGAGGCTTCTCAATTTACTTAATACTTTGCCTGATCATCCTCTTAAGAAACCTGAAATACTTGATATCTTTTATAATGGACTAACCGATGCTTCCACAGATTACCTGGATAGTTGTGCTGGTTCTCTTTTCAGGGAAAGAACACCGGAGGAAGCTGAAATCCTATTGAATAATATGTTGACAAATGAAAATAATTGGACACCTCCCGAGCCAGCTCCTGCTCCAATTACTGAGCCTATTCCTAAACCAACTCCGAAGAAGAGAGGTGTTTTATTCCTCAGTCCCGAAGATATGCAAGAGGCAAAGAAATCTATGAAAGAAAAAGGTATTGAAGCTGAAGATGTTAAGAATTTACCTCCTATTGAAGAAATACATGGTCTTAATATACCGCCTGTTGAAGAAACATATGATCTCAATTCTTTATTTACTGAAGAACCTCCTGATCCCGATATCCCGACACAGGTAGTAAAGGTAAATTCTCTCTATAGATATGATAAAGCTGAAGTTCCTCCTACTAAAATTGCTAGTCAGTGCTTGGATGAGTTCGATAACTTTATGTTTAAGCAAGACGACTTCAATGCTTATTTTGGTAGACAATTAAAAGAAAATGCTTATATGATTAGACGCTTGGGTGATTATATGGCTAATAAAAGGTGAACTTAAACTTGTTAGCAAACATGCTTCTATGGTTACCACTCAAGTAGAACAAGTACTTAAGGCTCAAAAAGAAGTGCTTGATGAAATGAATAGTAAGAAAAATGATTATGCTGTTAGAGTGGCTACTAGAACTGGTAGAATGACTCAGGAACCTTTGTATCCTGAAGGGCACCCTAAGAGAATCGAGCAAGATTCTCAAAGAAATAATATTGATGTTCCTAGTTCTTCTAAAAAGAAGAAGAAGAAAAATGATAGAACTGTGCAAACTTCTACTGAACCTATTGCTGAAACACCTGATAATCCAAATGATATTTCTATGTCTGATGCTGAAACACAATCTGGTAATGAACATGAACCTAATGAAAATATTAATGATGATGTTCATGATGATGCTCAACCTAGTAATGATAATGATGTAGAAATTGAACCTGCTGTTGATCTTGATAACCCACAATCAAAGAATCAACATTATGATAAAAGAGACTTTGTTGCTAGGAAACATGGTAAAGAAAGGGAACCTTGGGTTCAGAAACCCATGCCTTTTCCTCCGAAACCATCCAAGAAAAAGGATGATGAGGATTTTGAGCGCTTTGCTGAAATGATTAGGCCTATCTTTTTGCGTATGTGATTAACTGACGTGCTTACAACAAATCCTTATGCTAAATATATGAAGGATATCATTACTAATAAAAGAAAGATACTTGAGGTAACTTAGTGTTATTCGAAATTTCTCCGGTTTCATGATTATCGGAATGAGTTTGTTAACAAGACTTGATGAGCGTGAGATGGATGAAACTAGAAGCACAACCTTCTGTACCCTCTCTATATTTTCTGTTAATTTGTAGAAATAAAGTAAAAATAGTATTTTCTGTCTGTTTCTTAACTTATCCATGCAATATAAAAATATCTCGAAATTAAAAGTCCTCAGAATGCCATGCCAATTTAATATGATTTTTTGGGAATATTTGAGGATTTACTGTGCAAAAATTACCGCGGGAGGAGCTGCCACCTGGCCACGAGGGTGGTGGGCGCGCCCCCCCTAGGGCGCGCCCCTTGCCTCGTGGGCCCACGGTGGCCCTCCTCCACTTATCCCAGAACCCATCTTCTTCCTCTGTCTCACACACACCCGAAAAACCAACTCAAGCACGAGTTCCAGCCACTTTTGCTATGATTTTTGATCTCCTTTCTCAATGCACCTCTCACAAAACTGCTTGGGGAGATTGTTCCTTGGTATGTGACTCCTCCATTGGTCCAATTAGTTTTTGTTCTAGTACTTTATTACATGCAAATTTGTGCTGCATAGGTGACCATGTTCTTGAGCTTGCATGTCAAATTTATATGGTTCCAAGTAGTTCTAATGCTTGATATAGGCTCTAGGCACTTGTAGGAGTAGTTGCTATCAGTTTTATTGAAGTTGGTTCACTTTTGTTTGAAGTTACTAAGAATTTCAGATTATTTCAGAATAATAATGAGGAGATTTTTGAGGGGCTCATCGAGCCAAAGCTCGAAGGAAAAGGCACCGAAGCCTAAGTATAATTTGCCGCGCACCGCGGAGATTCGAGCGTGTGAATGGCCTTCTAATGATTTCTTGAGAGCAGCCTGTATCTATGAAGATTTTCATGAATTGGCTCACAATGTAGGCCTCACCACTTTCCTCCACGACCAATGCGATCAGTATCTCTACTCACAAATACTTTTGTGCAAAACTTTCATTTTCATTCTAGGAACTCACCACCTACGGTGGAGTTTCATTTATACGATGAGCATAAGGAGATGTCACTTTATGATTTCTGTCGGATTTGTTTAGTCCCTTTTGAGGGCAAGACAGAAGAACCACATCATGATGATGTGGCTGGGTTTATTGATACTATCACTGTAGGAGAAACTAGGAAGGTTTCCGATGCACGAATCACTAGCATACATTTTTCTGTTTTACGTTACTTTGCATTATTTGCTAGTCGTTGTTTAATTGGACGCAGAAACTGTGGAAACCTTAGTATCCCTGATATAATTATTCTGCACCACGGTTTATATAGTGATAACACTTTTAGTATGGGCATTATTATTGCTAGACGGTTAAGTATGAACTGTACTAAGGGTCCCATCTTTGGAGGCATCTATGCTACACGCCTAGCTGCACATTTTAACATACCTATTAGGCATGCTGAGAAGGAAGAAAAGGTGCTGCCCCGTGTTTACCTAGATCATAAAAGTATGGTGGCACACGATTTTATTGTTAAGAATAGGGCAGGAGAGCTTAAATATCAATTGTTTTTTAACAAACATCACCCTGAGACTATTATCCTGCCTGCTCCTTCTTTGTTTGATTTGACTGTAGGCACGTACCTTGTTCCATTGACGGCTATTCACGCCTACCGGAACCCTGCACCAGCCGAGGAGCCAGAAACGGAACCACAATTTGATCCTGCACGACAGTCTAACTATCAGTGGGATCCGGAGATGATTGCCAGCCAGTGGCAATCGGAGCCTTCTTCTTCCTCATCACAGTATGACCCCAGCAACTATTATTATGGATATCCGCCAGGCCAGCCGTGGCCATAGACCAACTTAGGCCAAAAGCCTAAGCTTGGGGGAGTACGTATTTCTCACCGACATTACATTTATGTTCACACACACTCATTGTTATATGTCGGTGCTCATACTTTTTCACTGTAATATCCATGCTAGTTTATTTTCTTTTTCCTGCTTTCTTCTTGTGTGTTTGTTAAACCTTAAGAAAAACCAAAAAAATAGTAGCAGTTTATTTTTCTGTCGTAGTAGTAATAATTAAAAAGAAAACCCAAAAATATTTCCCGTTCTTCTTTTGCTTGTTGGGAGCCTTCCCGTGTAAATAGTTTTATTTCTTTTCTTTTCTTTGGGGGTCAGTAGGAGAAGACCATAATTAAATTGTTGAAGTGGCTCTTATATGCATTATTGTTGATTTAACCAAGAGCCCATATTGCCTTGTCTTCTCATGTTTATTGAATGCTCACAGATTCTAGCTTAGTCCAATGCACGTACACTATTATTATTATTCACACCGTTCGGTCATGCAAGTGAAGGCAATTATGATGATATATGATGGACTAACTAAGATGAGAAAAGCTGGTATGAACTCGACCTCTTTTGTTTTTGTAGATATGATGTGTCCCTCGTTCTTGATTCAGCTTATTATGAATAAACATGTTTGCAATGACAATTAGAGATCATAGTTGCTTGTGCCATGCTTGATTAGCTATGAGTTATAATGATTTACCTTGTGCCCCAACATGCTATTGAGATGGTTATGATGTGGTATGATGGGGTGGTATCCTCCTTTGAATGATTTGAGTGACTTGACATGGCACATGTTCACGCATGTAGTTGAAACAAATCAACATAGCCTTCACGATATTTATGTTCATGGTGGATTATATCCTACTCATGCTTGCATCCAATGTTTATTAATTTTAATGCATGTACATGGCTGTTGTCGCTCTCTAGTTGGTCGCTTCCCAGTCTTTTGCTAGCCTTCACTTGTACTAAGCGGGAATACTGCTTGTGCATCCAATCCCTTAAACCCCAAAGTTATTCCAGATGAGTCCACCATACCTTCCTATTTGCGGTATCTACCTGCCGTTCCAAGTAAATTTGTCTGTGCCAAACTCTAAACCTTCAAATAAACATTCTGTTTTGTATGCTCGAATAGCTCATGTATCAACCAAGGCTGTCCTTATCTTCTGTGTTAGGCGGGTTATTCTCAAGAGGAGTGGACTCCGCTCCTCACTCATGAGATAAATGGCTGGTCACCGGGATGCCTAGTCCCATGCTTTATGCAAACTAAATCAAAATTAATTGCAAAAAAAACTCCCCTTGGGACCTGATGTATGTTGGAGGCACTTGCTGTTTCGAGCAAGCCATGGATTGATGCTTGTTGGTGGAGGGGGAGTATAAACTTTACCATTCTGTTTGGGAACCGCCTATAATGTGTTTAGCATGGAAGATATCGCCATCTCTTAGTTGTTACGTTGACAATGAAAGTATACTACTCAAAATACAATTTATCTCTATTTCAAAACTGAGCTCTGGCACCTCTACAAATCCCTACATCCCTCTGCGAAGGGCTTATCCATTTACTTTTATGTTGAGTCATCACCCTCTTATTAAAAAGCACTAGCTGGAGAGCATAGATGTCATTTGCATTCATCACTATTAATCTATGTTGGGTGTGACTATGATTGGATCTCTTTTACCATGAATTACAATGTCTAGTCAGTCCTTAATCTTTAAAGGTGCTCTGCATTTATGTTTTGCGGTCTCAGAAAGGGCTAGCGAGATACCATCTTGTTATATCATATTATGATTGTTTTGAGAAAGTGTTGTCATCCGAGATTTATTATTATGGCTTGCTAGTTGATCATTTTATTGATATGAGTAATTATGAGACCAGAGAATTATTGCAAATGTGGTTAGTTATGATCTATGCTGAAAACTTGAATGCTGTCTTGACATAGTTACAACAACAAGAGCAAACAGAGTTTGTAAAAGTTTTTCTTTCTTTCTTTCAGTTTGTCAACTGAATTTCTTGAGGACAAGCAAGGGTTTAAGCTTGGGGGAGTTGATACGTCTCCGTCGTATCTATTTTTCCAAACACTTTTGCCCTTGTTTTGGACTCTAACTTGTATGATTTGAATGGAACTAACCCGGACTAACGCTGTTTTCAGCAGAATTGCCATGATGTTGTTTTATGTGTAGAAAACAAATATTCTCGGAATGACCTGAAACTCCACGGAACATCTTAGAAAAAATAATAAAAAATCTTCACCAAAGATGGAGACCAGGGGCCCACACCCTTCTCACGAGGGTGGGGGGCGCCCCCTGGGCGCGCCCCCTATCTCGTGGGCCCCCTGGATGCCCTCCAACGCCAACTCCAACTCTATATATTTGCTTTCGGAGAGAAAAAAATCAGAGAGAAGAAATCATCATGTTTTACGATACGGAGCCGCCGCCAAGCCCTAAGACCTCTCGGGAAGGCTGATCTGGAGTCCGTTCAGGGCTCTGAAGAGGGGGATTCATCGCCGTCGTCATCATCAACCATCCTCCATCACCAATTTCCTGATGCTCACCGCCGTGCGTGAGTAATTCCATCATAGGCTTGCTGGACGGTGATGGATTGGATGAGATTTATCATGTAATCGAGTTAGTTTTGTTAGGGTTTGATCCCTAGTATCCACTATGTTCTGAGATTGATGTTGCTATGACTTTGCTATGCTTAATGCTTGTCACTAGGGCCCAAGCGCCATGATTTCAGATCTGAACCTATTATGCTTTCATGAATATATGTGAGTTCTTGATCCGATCTTGCAAGTCTACAGTCACTTACTATGTGTTCTGATCCGGCAACCCCGAAGTGACAATAATCGGGACCACTCCCGGTGATGACCATAGTTTGAGGAGTTCATGTATTCACTATGTGCTAATGCTTTGTTCCGGTTCTCTATTAAAAGGAGGCCTTAATATCCCTTAGTTTCCAATAGGACCCCGCTGCCACGGGAGGGTAGGACAAAAGATGTCATGCAAGTTCTTTTCCATAAGCACGTATGACTATATATGGAATACATGCCTACATTACATTGATGAATTGGAGCTAGTACTGTGTCACCCTATGTTATGACTGTTACATGATGAACCGCATCCGGCATTATTATCCATCACTGATCCGGTGCCTACGAGTTTTCCATAAACTGGTTTACGCTTATTTACTTTCCTGCTGCTACTGTTACAATCACTACAAAATACCAAAAACATTACTTTTGCTGTCTTTACTTTTGTTGCCGCTACCACCACTATCATATTACTGTGCTACTAAACAATTTGCTGCAGATACTAAGTTTCCAGGTGTGGTTGAATTTACAACTCAGCTGCTAATACTTGAGAATATTCTTTGGCTCCCCTTGTGTCGAATCAATAAATTTGGGTTGAATACTCTACCCTCGAAAGCTGTTGCGATCCCCTATACTTGTGGGTTATCACCCGGTGGCCCATTTCCACTGTGTCCAGCGTTGAGCCTGTCGGCCTGCTTGAGGACCCAACAACTTCTGTTGGTGTTATTAGCTGGTTCATTGGGGTGGCCATGAATCTGGCAGGGCCGGTCCAATATCATGTCTAGTTTGGATGGTCCATCTCTGTTTGCCTTGAATGGCTTTTTCCGTTGGCCGGGCTTGGGATTGCTAAATCTGGCGTTGATCGCTGTGTCACGTGATCTTTCATTATCATTGCGACTATTGTGTATGCTTTGTCGTGGCTAGCCATTGCCGTCTCGGATTTTGGAAGTGCCCGAGTCGCTGGCGCTGTTGCTTCTACGAGCGAGCCAGCTGACTTCTCTCGCACAAAAGTGGGTCATTAGAGCGGTAAGGGATGTCATGGATTTCGGTCCTTCTTGACCGAGGTGACGTGCAAGCCATTCATCCCGGATGCTATGTTTAAAGGCCGCAAGGGCCTCCGCATCCGGATAGTCGACGATTTGGTTCTTTTTAACTAGGAACCTGGTCCAGAGCTTCCTGGCTGACTCTCCAGGCTGCGGGACGATGTTACTTAAGTCATCGACGTCTGGTGGCCGGACATATGTTCCTTGGAAGTTGTTGCGAAAGGCGTCCTCCAAATCCTCCCAGCTGCCGATAGAATTTTCCCGCAGACTGTTTAACCAGTACCGAGCTGGTCCTTTGAGTTTTAGTGGTACGTATTTGATGGCATGAAGTTCGTCTCCGCGGGCCTTGTGGATATGGAGGAGGAAGTCCTTGATCCATACTGCGGGATCCGTTGTTCCATCGTATGAATTGAATATTCATGGGTTTGAACCCGTCTGTGAATTCATGCTCCATTACTCCATTTGTGAAGCAAAGAGGGTGTGTGGCGCCTCTATGTTGGGCCACACTGTGGCGTATCTCCGACAGGGTCCATTTGCGATTTTCTTCCCGGGCGTAGCTAGGTTCGTTACGTCCGAATAGGTGGCCGTCGTCACTTGTCGAGGTATGTCCTCGCGATCCGTAGATCGCTCTTGAGTGTCCTGCTTTACTAACCAAGTCTTGTTGACGGTCGTATGTATAACCCCTAGCTGTTTTATTCTTGGTTTTACTGCGAGGTGGGGCAGTCTGGTGTTCGGCTTGACTTGCCGCTTTACCTGGCCCCAGTTGTGGTCGACCTGCCGCATTGTGCGATGATGGTACGGGCTCCAGTGCCTTATTGTTGCCCTAGGGTAGCAATCTATGCTTCGGGTAGCTTTTGGCTGGTCCACTAAGGCCGTATTCTTCGGCGGCTAGGACTTTGGTCCATCTATCATTGAGCAGATCTTGGTCAGCTTGGAGCTGTTGCTGCTTCTTTTTCAGGCTCCTTGAAGTGGCTATTAGTTGGCGCTTAAAGCGCTCCTGCTCACGAGGTTCCTCAGGCACGATGAAATCCTCAGTGCCAAGGCCCACCTCATCCTCAGAGAGCGGAAGGTAATTGTCGTCCTCTGAATCTTCGTGTGTGTGGCCTGTTTAACAGGGCTAAGCTGCCCATCCTCTTGTTCATTAGTTTTATCAACGGGGTCTTCGTTGTCATCGGCATCATTATCCATGCCGTCGATATTCTTGGAGTCGTAATAAAGTGTATCAGTCGAATTCTCGACTGTGGCTATGAAGTGTGTGGTGGGTGGGAAGCACAATTCTCCACTGTCAGCCCCTGGTTCGAGCCGGATATAGTTCGGTTGTGAGTCCTCCGCCAATGACAAGTTTCTTATGGAATTTAGAGCATCACCCAAAGGCGGGTGCTGGAAGATGTCTGTGGCGCTGAATTCGAAGATCGATAAACGATCAAGCTCGGCATCCGTTGACTCGCGTGGTTCGGAACCTACGGTCGGAGACGAGTCCAGCGTTCCAGTGGCATAGGCATCGTGTGAGACCGGGTCCATGTGCGGCTGCAACGCCGTGGAATCCACGACCTCCGTGGTGGGGTTAGTTCTCCCGTGTTTGGATGGCATGTCCTGCCCTAGCTCTAGGGCCAGAGCGGTTACATGAGCGATCTCCTGGATGCGGCCCGATGACAGATTTAGGTCATGATCATCGGGGTGACCGGGAGCGGCTACCGCAGTATCGAATCCGGTAAAGATCAAGTCTCCACAGATGTCCGCGACGTAGTTCAAGCTCCCAATTCTAACCTGATGGCCAGGGGCGCAGCTTTCGATCTGCTCCAGATGGCCAAACGAGTTGTCCCGCAGTGCGAAGCCGCCGAACATGAAGATCTGCCCTGGGAGGAAAGTTTCTCCGGAGACAGTGTCATTATTGATGATTGAAGGGACCATCAAACCTTTCAGCGACAATAGAGAGGAACTCTCAATGAAAGCACCAATGTCGGTGCCAAAACTGGCAGATCTCGGGTAGGGGGGTCCCAAACTGTGCGTCTAAGGTTGATGGTAACAGGAGACAGGGGACACGATGTTTACCCAGGTTCGGGCCCTCTCTATGGAGGTAATACCCTACTTCCTGCTTGATTGATCTTGATGAATATCAGTATTACAAGAGTTGATCTACCACGAGATCGTAATGGCTAAACCCTAGAAGTCTAGCCTTTATGACTATGGTATTGAGTATATCCTTTCCAGACTGCACCCTCCGGTTTATATAGACACCGGGGGGGTCTAGGGTTACATAGAGTCGGTTACATAAGATGGAATCTTCGTAGTTGTTCGCCAAGCTTTCCTTCCACACCAAGGGGAGTCCCATTCGGACACGGGTACAGTCTTCGGTCTTCATATCCTCACAGCCCATCAGTCTGGCCCATAGATAATAGGTCGGACGCCCGAGGACCCCTTAGTCCAGGACTCCCTCACTTCTCTCGTTAGCTTCGTTTTCGTTCTGGAGTTGTGAGGATTCGTTCGACTACGTCCGTTCGTCTTCTTCATGGACTCGTTCTTCTTCATTGCGGGATCTCAGGCAAGATGACCATACCCTCGCAGAGCGAAAAAACATCCAGAGTGTGCTTTTCCCTTGTTCACGTGCAGCGCCGTGATTTTGTTAGTGTTCTAGGCTTGCGTCTCTAGCACGGTCTAGCCTAGGACCAGCACAGTACCGTTGTTGAGCGTTTATTCAACTTTGCATCTCTCAATTGATTATTGCTGACCCTTTTTGCTACCATATTATAAGCCTTCCCAGCACAACATACATCTACATCGTCTGTTTGACTCTCCCTGGCAATCTCTCTATCCAAGTTTTGAGAATTTTGACTACGACGGTTGCTGATCACCGCCTGCTGCTGGGTTAGAACTGGTAAGAATTTGAGATTTGCTTGACGGATTTGTGACGCCCCACCACCACTATTTTCTAGTAGTCTATAGGATCATATTCTTGTGTGTTTCTATTGCTGCTAACCATGGCAGGATCACAAGTCGATGAGACTGACTGGGAGAACATGACGAATAAGGAGTTGCATGATAAATTTCAGCAAATGATGACTGAACAGGTGGAAGATGCACTGAACAATTTTGAAGAGGCCATGGATAAGATAACTAGCTTTGAGAAGACGTTCAAAACAAAGCTCGATAACAAATTTAATGAACTCCTTGCGCGTCTTCCACAACCACCATCGGCTGCACCTGCCGCACCTCTTCAACAACAATGACTACCTCCACGTCGCAAAATAGCCCTTCGCCAAGCGAGCCGTGTCCCTCTTGAGCCTGGCCAAATGGTTGTTGCTGCTGTTGATACTTCTATGGCTCCTGCTGCTGATGCGGAGGAGGATGATTATGCGGGAGATTACGTGGATGAGGTTGATCAAAATCAGAACTACGTGCAACCACCAGCACCACAACCACCAGGCCGTCCACATGCAAATAATGGCAATGGTAGGGCTCCCCCTCAGGTACGAGATCATGACCACCTCCCTAAACTAAAATTGAATATTCCACCATCTGGGGGTAGATACATTCCTGATATACATCTTACGTGGGAGTTAGAAACCGAACAACATTTTACATGTTTAGAATATCCCGAGGAGAGACGTGTTGCTGCTGCACTTTGTGCTTTCACTAGTTTTGCTTATGTGTGGTGGTCTGAACATCATATATTATATCCGAATAATATTCCAACTACCGGGCTACCTTGAAAACTTCTATGCATACTCGTTGGGTTCCACCATATTATCAATGTGAATTACTTCAAAAGTTGCAGCGTTTAAGACAAGGAAAAAATTCTGTAGAGGAATATTATCAGGAATTACAAACTGGCATGATTAGATGTGGTATTGTTGAGGATAATGAAGCTATGCTTGCACGTTTTATGGGTGGATTAAATAGAGAGATTCAGACCATTCTAGAGAATAAGGAGTATAATAATATCACTCGTTTATTCCATCTTGCTTGTAAAGCTGAACGTGAAGTGCAGGATTGACAGGCATTGGCACGAACTAACTATTCTGCAGGTCAACCTTCCTCATGGACAACACGTGCATTGTCACAGCCCTAGAATTTGATAGCAAATTGTTGTTTCCTATAGAGTTTCCTTCCCTCATCATCGTGTTGGATGAAGATCTCGAAGACAAAGACGTCAAGAGCAATGTGATGCAATATATCGGTATCTTCGAGAAGGGCAGTTGGATTGAGAAGACTGTGATAGTTTTGTGACCCCTTTGTCTTCTAACTCCACTTCTTGAATCTTGGGACGAGATTCTTGTTTAGTGGGGGTGAGTTGTCACAGCCCTAGAATTTGATTAAAAATAAATAGTTGCACAAGCATCCATGCATCATGTCTAAATTTCTATGAAAGTTGAAATGGGGATTGTTGAAACCCTAGCACCAAATGAATTTAACTAGGCTCAGTAAAAATATTTTCAGACATCCCAAAATATCCATTGAAAATGTTCATGATTTTTTATAAAAGGTGAAAACCTCTGCCAAAAATGATGAATATATTTCCAGGCAATTCTGGATCTTTGAATTAACTCATAAGTATTTGAATTTGGACATTTAAATTCTATAAAATATTTGAAGTGTCCAAATAATCTTGAAAGCATTTGAGGGCTGTTGGAAATATTTTCAAAAGTGCCCACAATTATTTTCAGGATTTTAAAAAATGAATTAGTATTTTTTACTAATTCAAAACAAAGTAATAAAAATAGAAAACAATAACAGAATTAGCAGAGAGAGAGACAGACCCACCTGGGCCTCCTTACATGCGCGGCCAGCCAGCCAGCCCAGCCCACCAGGGGCAAGGGCGTCTTCCACCTCCTGCCAGGAGGACAGGCAGGTGCGTGGCGCCAGCACGCGCGCCAGCCTCACCTCCTGCTTGCCCCAACACACGTCGATGCCGCGGATGATCACCCCGTTGCCGTCCGGATCCGCCCGACCTCTCACTCGCCCCACCCCGCTCTCTGTTTCACTTCCCCCTCTCTTCCCCGAGCGCCGCCGTCGCCGCCGCTTGCCATAGCCGTGCCCGCCAGCTCCCCTTGCCGCGCCGACCCGCCCAGGAGAACCGCAGGGTGGTCTTCATCATCTACGAGGAGCCACGCGACGCCGGACGCCCCGCATCGCCGGCTACCTCGTCTTCTTCCTCCTCTGCCGCTGAAGATCGCGGGTGACCTCCCGTCGTCACCAGCCCCTCCCCGAGCTTGCCGACGCCCCTGTTGCAACTGTTGTGAGCTCCTGCCCCTAACCCCCCTCCTCCCTGCATCGATTGCGCCGTGTAGCCACCGTTTCCATTGGAGCCGAGAGCACCTCACCCGGTCATGACGCCGTCGTGGCTACGGCCGTGCAAGCACACGTCTGAGCTCACCACTGCAATCAGTGCAGCCCCACGATTCGAAAGCACCCACCCTTGGCTCCTTCCGTGCCCTACCGCGTCCATTCCGAGTTTGTTCCCCTGGATGCATGCGGGCACGGGCTACCTCCTGTTGCCCTCGACTCGTCGATCCGTCGCCTCTGGCGCAACTCCGGCGGACGCCGCCGCGGTTTGAGGTCGCCGCCGGCCAAAACTCCGGCATGCTGACGGTCAACGTCATTAGCCACTAACATCTCCGCTAATTACCCCCTGGTGACACCGACTGCTGGGCCCCACGCCTAATTAACTCCGGGTTTATTTTCTGTTTAGATTAGTTTATAATCCGGCAGGGCCCATGTGTCAGCTTTGACTATGCTGATGTGGGCGTTGACCCGACCCCACCTGTCTATGACCTAGGCAGCACTGGATCACTGACCAGTGGGCCCCACTGGTCAGGTTTGACCTGGACGGCTCCTGTTGACCTGCTAACATCAGCATGACCCAATGCTGACGCAGTAATACATTTTCTTTATTTATTAATAATCAGTCAATTCTAGAAAATATCCAAAACTTTGAAAATCATAGAAATTAATCTATAGCTCCAAATGAAATAAATTATATATGAAAAATGATCAGAAAAATCTAAGGAATCTGAATATGGAAGGTTCATGCATGTTTGAACAACTTAACCTCACTGTTTAGTCCAAAACATGATAATGCACTATTTGAATTCATAGTTTGAATTTGAATTTGAACCTAGTGTTCAAACCAACTCCATTTAACTTGTTGCTAGTTGCATTAGCTCAATCAACAACATATTGCCATGTCATGATCATGCATCATATTTTTGCATTGCATTGATTGTGCTCTCCCACTTTGTTGCCGGTATTCGTCCCCTCTCGATAGACGTGCTTCCGACGATGAGTTCGATGACACCGATGAAGAGCTATAATATCTTCAGAAGTGCCAGGCAAGCAAAACCCCGACGATGAGTTCGATGACACCGATGAAGAGCTATAATATCTTCAGAAGTGCCAGGCAAGCAAAACCCCCTTGTTCATTCCGATATAATCCCACTCTCTCGCTCCTGCTCTCTTTTACTGCATTAGGACAACACCGTTTCAACTGTTACATGCTGCGGTAGCTGAACCCCTTTCCTCTGCATGACCTGTCATTGCCACAGTAAATAGATGAAACCCACTAGCATGAGTAGGAATTGTTTGAGCCCTGATGTGCCTACTCATTCATGCTTGTTGTCATGCCTACTACTGCCTAGAGTTGAGTCCGATCTGATTCATCGGGAATGAATTGGAACGTGGTGAACATGTCCTACCATTGAGAGCTAAGTGTGTGAACATGATTTGGTAAAGGTAGCGGTGAGAGGCCATGTAGGAGTACATGGTGGGTTGTCTCATTGCAGCCGTCCTCAGGAACTGAGTCCTGTGTTTGTGATCCATGAACAGTTACTACCACACATTGGGTTCCGGTAACTCGGCCCCTCTCGGCTTATTAATAAACTTGATCTCTGTCCAGGAGTTGCAACTAGTTTCTGGTGTTTGTAGGTAGTGTTAGTAGTCTACCAAGTGGCACCCGGTACAGGTGGGCTTGGGACAGACTAGGCACAGTGGCACGGTGTACCAAGTGGCACCCGGATGGTGGGCTTGGGAAGCCTGCACACATCATTTGGGGCCGTGAGCGACACCCCGGCCGGATCTCCTTGCGGATGGAACCCGAATAGGTGATAAACCTGGACTAGAGACTTGTTGGTTAGTCAGGTCATGGCCGACTCCCTCGCCCGGCTTCCGCTTGAAGGTTGCCGAGGTACATGACGTGTACAGGGCGATAAGTGGCGAGAGTGTGTGTGAAGAAGTACACCCCTGCAGGATTATCATTATCTATTCGAATAGCCGGATTCCTCGGATATGGAAACTTGGACCCCTTGCATAGTTCATAGACAAGTGAAAGTGGATACTCTAAAATTCGCAAGATAAGCGTGAGTGCTATGGATGGCCTTCTCGTAGGAAGACGAGAGTGGATCCATAGTGGTGTCTTGATATGGTGAATTTGCGGACTCGTGTGCGCCACCTCAAAAGAGTTACTTGCAGTCGTAGTTCAGGTTAGCCACTGATTCAAAGCTGGCTTGCTGCAGTTAAACTCCACCACCCCTTTGTTGATACTGATGCATATGTAGCTAGGTCTGATGTAAGTCTTGCTGGGTACATTTGTACTCATGTTTGCTTAATTTATGTTTTTTGCAGAGAGACTTCAGTCTCGCTAGTAGTTCCGCTTGGACTTCGACGTTTAGCTTGTTACCTCAGCTATGATCTGGTGCCCTCGGCAGGATCTGGTAGATAGTCAGGCTTCTCATCCTTTTTCATTTGTAGATGTCTGTACTCAAACATGTTAAGCTTCCGTGTGTGCTTTGATTTGTATGCTCTGAATGTTGGGTCATGAGACCCATGTTTGTAATATCTTGCTCCTCGGAGCCTAATGAATAAATACTTTGAGTCGTAGAGTTATGTTGTGATGCCATGTTGTATTTACACATATCGAGCATATTGTGTGTATGATTGAAATGCCTGGTATGTGTGGGATCCGACAATCTAGTTGTTTATCCTTGGCAGCCTCTCTTATGGGGAAATGTAGTCTAGTGCTTCCATGAGCCATAGTATTCGGCCACAGCCCGGTTCGCCGAAGTCCTGCTAGCCCAGCACTACTGCTCAGGACACTTGACTGGCCGGCATGTGTTTCACTTCGTTCCTGTGTCTGTCCCTTCCGGGACATGTCACGTGGTGACATCCGGAGTCCTGCCTAGCCTGCTACAGCCCGGGTTACCGGAGTCCTATTAGCCCAGTGTTACAGCCCAGATTCGCACGCTGTTGACCGACATGCTCGAGTTGATTCATGTATGCCTGTCCCCATGGGTTAGTGCCGCTTTGGGTTCACGACTAGCCATGTCGGCCCGGGTTCTCTATCATATGGATGCTAGCGACACTATCATATACGTGAGGCAAAAGGCGCAAACGGTCCCGGGCCATGGTAAGGCGACACCCGTGGGAATACCGTGCGTGAGGCCGCAAAGTGATATGAGGTGTTACCGGCTAGATCGATGTGACTTGGAATCGGGGTCCTGACAGCGTTGGTATCTCTTTACCAAGCCAAGTTGGTCGAAGTTGTGTCTAGAAATGCTTTAGTTATATAAGTGAATTGATTGTGGATGGGAATGTAAGGCTCTTTTTACTCCTTATCCTCATGACCTTCTGATCTGAGTCATCTTATCTTTTCTACGGGGTTAAGAACTAGGCTTCTCTTCTATCTCTCAGGATGACGTGTTACTAAACCGTAGTTGCCCAGGATTGTTGAGTTCAAGCCTCAGTTCAATTCCTACTACTTCCATATGTTCATAGCTGGCCTCAGAACCTTGATATTGTGATGTTGAGTGGTTATGCCACCATTTTTGCAGGATGTCTCAAATCATTTTGAGCATTCACAGCCGTTATGCTGTCCGAGTCATCCCAGGTTTCTAAACAATCTGATGCATTTGCAAATCCCTTTCCCCTGTGTTCGATGTCTTTTTGGGCCAGTCTAACCACACTATCCGATGCGTTGAGGTAATTTATTGCCTCGACATATATGTTGGAGTTATTATTATGATCCTAGGTGTCTCAGAAGATTACCTAATAATCTAGCTATGTTTTGTGTTCCCCGTGTGATGATTCTGGCCATCATTCTTGAAAGCATCCTGTGATGCCATTTAGTAGTAGGTATTCTACTCCTGTTTTCTTGACCCAAGAATCACTCTGTTCACTTCATGTTGATATTGTTGCTAGTTCCTTTAGGATATTAGTAACCTTTGTGATAGTCCTCGAGGTCCATGGTATTTCCTTCTTCCAAATACCATGAACCATTAAGGCAGAAGTTCTTTGAACCAAAAGATCACCATTAGAGTACTCCTGAGGAGTTCTCCATTCATAATTGTGACTCTGCCAGTCCTACCTCTCAGCATGGGTTATCCGGAAGAAATATGTTGAACTTGTTCGACATACTGACCTATGCATCCACAACTCAGAAAGATATATGTTCCTTTGAGTTGTCCCTCTGTAGTTGTATTTCGATCCTTGTCTATCAGTTGATAGCCAAGTTTATGTCGTGCATTCGTGTTATCGATGCCTATTATTCTTGTGGTCCATCGAGCCATTCTATTCCGAATGACTAGGAGAAACAAACTCCAGCACCTCATCCATTTCTTGGACTGGTCAAAGTAGTTGTATTCCGCAGATCAAAATGCTAATCCAGCTTTTGTTCGGTTCTACCTTGGAGTATTACCCCCTTTATGTTAGGATTGTCATAGGAATTGCAGCATCTCTCATGAATTCTTGACGTAGTGATACTCTTGCCATCATTTTTCATTCCTCGGTCCCGTGTTGTCGCAACCGAAATGCCGGCAAGTGAACTATGATGTGTGAAATAAATACACCTAGAAACTCCGCTGCTTGGTAGTTAATGGACATTAATATCATTCTTAGTGTGCTGATTATTGAATCATCACCCTAAGGTTGATCGTGCTACCTAGTCCTTATTTCTGGTGCACTCTTCGGTCAATGAGTTAGGATTATTCAACCCCTTTCTTATTTGATCATATCGTCTTGTCTGAAAAGCAAGATTATTCTCGATCTTAGTAACATGTCGATGGTTCGTGATTTTCCGAATATCTTCTCGGAAGTATTTCCAGGTTGTTCCCTGACCGCTATGTTGAGTTCGTGATCAAGTTGGTTACTTATAACCAATCCTTCTCCAGGAATCTGTGTTGCATACCCTTGAGCTAGTTGGTTAAGCTAGACAACAACTTGGAGAGTCGGAAGATAAAAGCTTGTCCGACCTAGCTCACCCCTAAGGGATATCTTGTATCTGTGTTGAAGAAAGATGGTATTTCATTGATTAATCCTCGTGATCAGTTAATGGACCTATCATCTTATCCAAACCTTGATTTGAGTGTGGGCTATCGTCAGATCAAATCAGAACCAACGATATTTGTAATGTTGTCTTACTCCTGGTTGTTTCCTCGAGCATACACCATTATATCCTTTGGGTCTGACCAATGCTATCACTTTGTTCACATAGTTGTGGAATTCCATCTTCATGGAAATATGGATGACCTGCTGTTGAGCCCATCAGCAGCATTTTGTCTCCCCCATGATTCATGTTGAACATCAACCTAGTGTTGAAAACTTTGTAAGCAATGCCTTCGTGTTCCGTTCATGAAGCTTATGCTTGGATGGAAGAAGTGACTTCCTCGTATTCATGTGCATTTGGTGCAAGTTGTCGCCGTGAGTTTGAGAAAGATTGTTTTTGTTTCCTCTGGTACCATCCCAAGCCAGTCACGCATGTGCGAAGTATTCTGTTGTTTGACAGATTAGCTACGTTCATCCCATACGTATCCCTAGCACACTAAGCCACTGATTGACTTGTTCAAGGAGAAGAAGTTCCTTTTTAAGAATCATGACTTATGTGAGGACTTCGTTATCCTCGATGATGGTTCCCAACCTGAACTCGGTAGTATTTTATTATAAGACTACTACGTGGTCATGCTTGTCTGGGACAGCATGCTCACATGTGTGTAGCAGAACCAGCTCATGTTTCGGAGCTCTCTATTGCAGTTCATTTCCCGAGAATCTCGCAACATCGTCTTGTCGATTTGTGTTGCAAACTTCCTTTTCTAGACATGATGTCTGAAATATCCTGTTACCAACCAGATCTGAATCTCAGGCAGATATGATGATTGGAACATTCCCACCATTTGCATTTTGTTCCCAGCTTGCACCTCAGTAGTTGTTGTTCAGGATCATCTTCAAAAGTGGACTTACCATGGGTCCCATCCATTTCCGATCATAAGCTAAAGATCATCCATTGCGTTATCTTCAACAAGGTAGTCCACATCATCCATCCTAGTCGGAGTATGCCATTCTTTCGAACCCCTTCCAACGATCAATTATGATTACCTCAGGCTGGTATAATGAGTTTCAATGATCTTTGTATCAAAAGTAATTCTTTTTGCCACTTAAGGGAAATGCTCTACGAGTCACCTTTACCTAAGGTGTCCCGTTATGGAATCATGGCAATTACCTCCTCGCTAATTTGAAACCATGCACCATCCTACTCCAGCATGGAATTGTTGCCCACCAATTTGAACCCTTGTCATCTATTACCTCCCATCTCTCTCGATGTGTGTTTTGTGTCTCAGCCCAAGAGATGTTTCAACGTCTCACTCCATGAGTTGATCTTGAGTTGCTCGATCTTGAGAAGATCGTTTCCTGTAGAGTTTCCTTCCCTCATCATCGTGTTGGATGAAGATCTCGAAGACAAAGACGTCAAGAGCAATGTGATGCAATATATCGGTATCTTCGAGAAGGGCAGTTGGATGGAGAAGACTGTGATAGTTTTGTGACCCCTCTGTCTTCTTACTCCACTTCTTGAATCTCGGGACAAGATTCTTGTTTAGTGGGGGTGAGTTGTCACAGCCCTAGAATTTGATTGCAAATAGTTGCACAAGCATCCATGCATCATGTCTAAATTTCTATGAAAGTTGAAATGGGGATTGTTGAAACCCTAGCACCAAATGAATTTAACTAGGCTCAGTAAAAATATTTTCAGAGATCCCAAAATATCCATTGAAAATGTTCATGATTTTTGATAAAGGTGAAAACCTCTGCCAAAAATGATGAATATATTTCCAGGCAATTCTGTATCTTTGAATTAACTCATAAGTATTTGAATTTGGACATTTAAATTCTATAAAATATTTGAAGTGTCCAAATAATCTTGAAAGCATTTGAGGGCTGTTGGAAATATTTTCAAAAGTGCCCACAATTATTTTCAGGATTTTACAAAATGAATTAGTATTTTTACTAATTCAAAATAGAGGAATAAAAATAGAAAACAATAACAGAATTAGCAGAGAGAGAGAGACCCACCTGGGCCTCCTTACCTGCGCGGCCAGCCAGATAGCCCAGCCCACTAGGGGCAAGGGCGTCTTCCACCTCCTGCCAGGAGGACAGGCAGGTGCGTGGCGCCAGCACGCGCGCCAGCCTACACCTCCTGCTTGCCCCAACACACGTCGATGCCGCGGATGATCACCCCGTTGCCGTCCGGATCCGCCCGACCTCTCACTCGCCCCCACCCCGCTCTCTGTTTCACTTCCCCCTCTCTTCCCCGAGCGCCGCCGTCGCCGTCCCTTGCCATAGCCGTGCCCGCCGAGCTCCCCTTGCCGCGCCGACCCGCCCAGGAGAACCGCAGGGTGGTCTTCATCATCTACGAGGAGCCACGCGACGCCGGACGCCCCGCATTGCTGGCTACCTCGTCTTCTTCCTCCTATGCCGTTGAAGATCGCCGGCGACCTCCCGTCGTCACCAGCCCCTCCCCGAGCTCGCCGACGCCCTCGTTGCAACTGTTGTGAGCTCCTGCCCCTAACCCCCTCCTCCCCGCATCAATTGCGCCGTGTAGCCACCGTTTCCACCGGAGCCGAGAGCACCTCACCACCGGCCATGACGCTGTCGTGGCTACGGCCGTGCAAGCACACGTCCGAGCTCACCACTGCAATCAGTGCAGCCCCACGGTTCGAATGCATCCACCCTTGGCTCCTTCCGTGCCCTAGCGCGTCCATTCCGAGTTCACCCGAGCGCCGGCCGCCGCCACGAGCTCGCTTCCGGCGAACTCCGGCCACCCCGCGCCCTTCCGTTGGTTCCCCTGGATGCGCGCGGGCACGGGCTACCTCCTATTGCCCTCGACGCGTCGATCCGTCACCTCTGGCGCAACTCCGGCGGACGCCGCCGCGGTTTGAGGTCGCCGCCGGCCAAAACTCCGGCATGCTGATGGTCAACGTCATTAGCTGCTAACATCTCTTCTAATCACCCCTTGGTGACACCGACTGCTGGGCCCCACGCCTAATTAACTCCGGGTTTATTTTCTGTTTAGATTAGTTTATAATCCGGCAAGGCCCACGTGTCAGCTTTGACTATGCTGATGTGGGCGTTGACCCGACCCCACATGTCTATGACCTAAGCAGCATTGGGTCACTAACCAGTGGGCCCCACTGGTTAGGTTTGACCTGGACGGCTCCTGTTGACCTGCTGACATCAGCATGACCCAATGCTACGCAGTAATGGTTTTCTGGATTTAATATAATTTAGAAAATTCCAGAAAATTAGCAAAACTTCTAAAAATCATAGAAATTAATCTATAGCTCCAAATGAAATAAATTATATATGAAAAATGATCAGAAAAATCTAAGGAATCTGAATATGGAATTTTCATGCATGTTTGAACAACTTAACCTCACTGTTTAGTCCAAAACATGATAATGCACTATTTGAATTCATAGTTTGAATTTGAATTTGAACCTTGAGTTCAAATCAACCCAAACCTTTCTGTTACTACTTGCATTAGCTCAAATCACAACATATTGTCCATGTCATGATCATGCATCATATTGTGCATTGCATTGATTGTGCTCTCTCTCTGTTGCCGGTTTGTCCCCTCTCGATAGACGTGCTTCCGACGATGAGTTCGATGACACCGATGAAGAGCTATAATATCTTCAGAAGTGCCAGGCAAGCAAAACCCCCTTGTTCATTCCGATACAATCCCACTCTCTCGCTCCTGCTCTCTTTTACTGCATTAGGACAAACACGTTTCAACTGTTACATGCTGCGGTAGCTGAACCCCTTTCCTCTGCATGACCTGTCATTGCCACAGTAAATAGATGAAACCCACTAGCATGAGTAGGAATTGTTTGAGCCCTGATGTGCCTACTCATTCATGCTTGTTGTCATGCTACTGCTTAGAGTTGAGTCAGGTCTGATTCATCGGGAATGAATTGGAACATGGTGAACATGTCCTACCGTTGAGAGCTAAGTGTGTGAACACGATTTGGTAAAGGTAGCGGTGAGAGGCCATGTAGGAGTACATGGTGGGTTGTCTCATTGCAGCCGTTCTCAGGAACTGAGTTCTGTGTTTGTGATCCATGAACAGTTACTACCACACATTGGGTTCCGGTAACTCGGCCCCTCTCGGCTTATTAATCAACTCGATCTCTGTCCAGGAGTTGCAACTAGTTTCTGGTGTTTGTAGGTAGTGTTAGTAGTCTACCAAGTGGCACCCGGTACAGGTGGGCTTGGGACAGACTAGGCACAGTGGCACGGTGTACCAAGTGGCACCCGGATGGTGGGCTTGGGAACCCTGCACATCGTTTGGGGCCGTGAGCGACACCCCGGCCGGATCTCCTTGCGGATGGAACCCGAATAGGCGATAAACCTGGACTAGAGACTTGTTGGTTAGTCAGGTCATGGCCGACTCCCTCACCGGCTTCCGCTTGAAGGTTGCCGAGGTACATGACGTGTACAGGGCGATAAGTGGCGAGAGCGTGTGTGAAGAAGTACACCCCTGCAGGGTTATCATTATCTATTCGAATAGCCGGATTCCTCGGATATGGAAACTTGGACCCCTTGCATAGTTCATAGACAAGTGAAGTGGATACTCTAAAATGCGCAAGATAAGCGTGAGTGCTATGGATGGCCTTCTCGTAGGGAAGACGGGAGTGGATCCATAGTGGTGTCTTGATATGGTGAATTTGCGGACTCGTGTGCGCCACCTCAAAAGAGTTACTTGCAGTCGTAGTTCAGGTTAGCCACGTGGATACTCTAAAATTCGCAAGATAAGCGTGAGTGCTATGGATGGCCTTCTCGTAGGAAGACGAGAGTGGATCCATAGTGGTGTCTTGATATGGTGAATTTGCGGACTCGTGTGCGCTTTGTTGATACTGATGCATATGTAGCTAGGTCTGATGTAAGTCTTGCTGGGTACATTTGTACTCATGTTTGCTTAATTTATGTTTTTTGCAGAGAGACTTCAGTCTCGCTAGTAGTTCCGCTTGGACTTCGACGTTTAGCTTGTTACCTCAGCTATGATCTGGTGCCCTCGGTAGGATCTGGTAGATAGTCAGGCTTCTCATCCTTTTTCATTTGTAGATGTTTGTACTCAAACATGTTAAGCTTCCGTGTGTGCTTTGACTTGTATGCTCTGAATGTTGGGTCATGAGACCCATGTTTGTAATATCTCGCTCCTCGGAGCCTAATGAATAAATACTTTGAGTCGTAGAGTTATGTTGTGATGCCATGTTGTATTTACACATATCGAGCATATTGTGTGTATGATTGAAATGCTTGGTATGTGTGGGATCCGACAATCTAGTTGTTTATCCTTGGTAGCCTCTCTTATGGGGAAATGTAGTCTAGTGCTTCCATGAGCCATAGTATTCGGCTATAGCCCGGTTCGCCAAAGTCCTGCTAGCCCAGCACTATTGCTCAGGACACTTGATTGGCCGGCATGTGGTTCACTTCGTTCCTGTGTCTGTCCCTTCAGGGAAATGTCACGCATGACATCCAGAGTCCTGCCTAGCCTGCTACAGCCCGGGTTACCGGAGTCCTGTTAGCCCAGTGTTACAGCCCAGATTCGCACGCTGCTGACCGACATGCTCGAAGTTGATTCATGTATGCCTGTCCCCATGGGTTAGTGCCGCTTTGGGTTCACGACTAGCCATGTCGGCCCGGGTTCTCTGTCATATGGATGCTAGCGACACTATCATATACGTGAGGCAAAAGGCGCAAACGGTCCCGGGCCATGGTAAGGCGACACCCGTGGGAATACCGTGCGTGAGGCCGCAAAGTGATATGAGGTGTTACCGGCTAGATTGATGTTACTTGGAATCGGGGTCCTGACATGCATCCTCTACTTCCACACATTCTACTGCATCAGCAACTCCATCACCTGCCACCTCCATCGTGATACAAGAAAGCAGGCACAACCACCACTATGTACCAAGAGCACACCTGTCGGGCCTATACAGAGCTCTTCTTCTTCCATGGCATCAATAGGGCACACAAGTGATATTATTTGTCGTCGTTGTAAGGGAAGAGGTCATTATGCAAGAGAATGCAAATCTCAGTGTGTGATGATTGCTACTGAGGATGGTGGTTACAAGTCCGCTGGTGACTATGATGAGGAGACTTTGGCTCTTATTACACGTGAAGAACACGGTGGAAATGATTCTGAAAATGAGATGCAATACATGGTGCAGCGGCTAGTGTACTTCGTCAGCTCCTTGCTACAAGGAGCTAGATCGAGGTACTCTAGTGTGCAAAAGTTGATCTTTGGTCTCTTCATGGCCTCAAGGAAACTGCGCCACTACTTCCAAGCCCATGAGATCACGGTTGTTACTCGCTTCCTGTTGGGGATATTACTATTGGACGTAAACCGGCCAGGAGTAGCCGGATTAGCTTTATGAAGATTAGAAGCCCTTGAAGACGTAAGAATGACGGTGCTTTATGAAGGCCCAAGGCCCAGAGGCGAGTTAAGGCCTGTAGATGTAAACCGACCTAATTATGTAACTTGCATTGTAAGATAGGAAGTGTAGAGACCGAACCGGACACGTTTATGATCCGGCTTCGGGACTCTGTAAACCGGCGGGCGTCAACCTATGTATATAAAGGGACGACCCGGCAGCGGTTTAGGGATAGACAATAACTCGAGAGCCAGATAAAGCGGATTCCCTCCTTGGTCTTCGAAACCCTAGCAATACCAATCACAACTAGACGTAGGCTTTTACCTTCATTGAAGGGGCCGAACTAGTATAAACTCCCCGTGTCCCCTTGTCCGGTTTAACCCCTTTAAGCTAACCCGTTGCGATGGCTCCATGACTAAGTCCTTTCACGAGGACATCTGTCGTGACAAACCCACGACAGTTGGCGCCCATTGTGGGGCTATCGCACGATGGTTTCGAGTTCTTAAAGGGTAGCTTTGATGGACTCAAGGGATACGCTGTGGGCCGGATGACAAAGAGTCATCGCGGCAAGCTCTACATCGACAACGCAGGATGGGGCCCCGAGGCCGATTCAATCAAATACGGGTACCGGGTCCCCTTTGGTGGGATTCACGTCTTCATCGACAAGATTGGCGAACCAGGCCCTGAGCCGGACACCTGCACCGACATCATCGAGACGGCTCAGCATGCAAGCCCTTCCCTAGTTCAGCCCATGGCGAAGCATGTTTTCGTAGGTGTCATCCATGGAGCAGAATACGAGGATGGACCGGCGTCCGATGGAGAAACCGTTGTCTGTTCCGACGATGAGTCTTCTGGAGAGACCGAATTGCTCTATTAGTTGCAGGATGGCCGGATTAGCGGAGGTTCCGAGGGCAATAGTAGTCCGGACTCTCCCGATCTGCCAAACCGGGTTGCCATCTTCATGGCCGGTACACAGTCAGCGCCTCACTCATCAGCCACCGCAGCAATACTCTCCGGTTCAACAACGGCCACGCCAGCGGGGGCAGGAAGCTCTGCGCCGCCTCCGGCTCAAGTCATGTATGACTTGTTCGACACTTTGGTAACATTGATGGCTGCAGAGGTGGATGCAGCAGCCCGGGATCAGCACAACGCGGAGATTGCAAAGGTGAAAGATCAGATAGCTCAGGCTAAAGCGGACCTAGCGGCAGACAACGCTAGGATGGCTACAGAACGGGTCGAGTTGGAAGCTCAGGCCTACCAGATTAGGCTGGATCAGAACGCTTCCGAAGAAGTCACGAGAAGAAGATACCAATCGCATCTCCCGTCGGGTTATGAGCCACGAAATCTCTTCAATAAGCCAGGAGCAGGAACTAGTAACCAGCCAATATTAAACCGGACGGAGGCGCCAGGAACAGGAACGTCGGTTCAGCCGCGCACGATGGACCCGCCTCGTCAGAACAACATTGTGCCACAGTATGTTCCAACACCTCCCGGGCATTACTCCAACCCGTTGGACAACGTTGTGTCCGCCGCTTCACGATTGGCAGCCCTCCCAACCGACAGCGAATCACCAGTTGCAATTGAGGCACAACGAGCTAGAGACCTCCTTCAAACAGCTCTATACCAACAGCAGGCATATTCACACAGCCGCAAGAGGATTCATTCCACCCCCCGTCCAAGCCGGAGTTACAACAGGCATGTTGAGGATGAACCGGCCGTATCAAGCAGCGCACGTCGCCGTAATCCGCTCCGAGGGCACAACCCGGCAGGGGGAGGTGCTAATGCACAGGATGTGGTAGACCATGGTCGCGCGCGTCGAGTGGCCGAGTTCGTAGCTCTGCACGGAGCCCGTCAACCTACTCCGGTTCACCCTACCGCTTTAGTGGAGCTAGGTGTGGTATTCAGTTCCTTAGGGGTGCCGTGTCTTACCCCTGCTTTACGTAATGTGAGACTGCACAAGGATTTCAAAGGACCTCGTAAGGTACCCAATTATACTGCCAATCTGCAACCAGAGGCATGGGTTGAAAGCTACGAGATGGCAATGGAGATGTTAGATGTGGATGAAGCAGTATGTGCTAAATACTTCACCATGATGTTGGAGGGAACAACTCGTACTTGGTTGATGAGCTTACCAACTAACTCTGTCGGATCATGGGCCGAGTTGAAGCACCGGTTTGTCTAGAACTTTAAAGATACTTGTACGCTGCCCATGTCAATTGTGGCTCTGGCCGCTTGTGTCCAAGAGGATGGGGAGTCCACAACTCATTGGGTAAAGCGGGTCTCAGCTATTTTGCATTCATCAGATCGTATCAATGAAGATACCGCAGTGCTAACATTGGAGGGAAATTGCCGTTTTCTGCCGCTCAAACAGAAGTTAGGAAGGCTCAAACGTCACTGCAATGATATGTCAACGCTTATGGCTGCTTCGGTTAAATACGCCGATTCAGATAATACCAAAGACCATGACTCGGAGGAGGATAAACCAGGGAAAGGGAAAAAGAACGGCAACACCATGGGGCAGCAGCATAATCCGGCAGGCCATGGCAACAATGGTAAACGCAAGGCCGATAACAGTTTGGACTTTGTGGCTAACACCAATGCTTAGGAGAATGGTCAGCGCCGTAAGGGCAAGCAGCCCCAGAGAGGCAGAGGTTCAGGCCCCAATTTGGAGCGCCTGTTAAATCAACCCTGTCCAAAGCATGGATCCAAGGAGAAGCCGGCATTGCATCTTTGGAAGGATTGTTATATCATGCGAGATTTCAAGAACTCCAATATGTTTCAGTACGATAATGGCCCGCCCGGCGGTTCAGGAGGTGGTTTCCACAGGCTGGGTTATGGAGGTGGCAGTTCCGGTTCAGGATTTTAGGGCAATCAAACTGGACACATCAATCAAGGGCACCAAGGCAACCAAGGAGGTTACAACCATTAGGGGAACCAGCAGCAGCCAGGTTATCAGAGCAATCCTAAGCAGTTAAATGGGGGGCAATATCATGTCATCACCACTAGCTTGTGTAAACGTGATCAGAAGCTTCATAAGAGGGCTGTGAACTCTGTTGAACCGGTGGTGCCTCAGTATTTGCGCTGGTCTTAGCAACCCATTTTATGGAGTAGAGAGGATCACCCGCCCCGGGTTGACAATCTGGGTCATCTGGCATTGGTGGTGGCCCTTCAAGTTGGGGGATATAAGTTCACTAAGGTACTCATGGATGGGGGAAGTAGTATCAACATCCTATATTATGATACCTTCCGTCGTATGGGGTTGACAGATAAGAATCTTAAACCGTCAAACACCGTTTTCCATGGTGTGGTGCCTGGTAAGTCTGCATATCTAGTGGGCAAGATAGCCTTAGAGGTGGCTTTTGGAGATGATCATGATTCAAGATCAGAAACATTGACTTTTGAGGTGGTAAAAATCAAAAGTCTGTATCACGCTTTGTTCGGGCGACCGGCTTATGCTAAGTTCATGGCAAGGCCATGTTATGTTTATCTGCAGCTTAAAATGCCAGGTCATAAGGGGACCATCACAGTACATGGGAGCAGGAAGATCGCTTTGGAATGTGAGGAAGGTGATGTAGCTTATGCTGAGTCGGTTTGTGCCATGGAGAAGCTGAAGTTTTATAAAGACCAAGTTGATCCAGCAGATATGACTTCTTTGAAAAAGCCAATTACGGAGCATGATCCGGCGTTGAAGTTTAAATCGGCCAAAGATACTAAGATGGTTGATTTTGTTCTTGGTGATTCATCCAAACAGTTCAGTATCAACGCTAATCTGGATCCCAAATAGGAAAGCGCGCTCATCGAGTTCATCCATGAGAACCGGGACATCTTTGCATGGAAACCTTCTGACATGCCAGGTGTACCGAGGGAACTTGCTAAGCACACACTTAACGTTGATCCTAAGTTTAAACCGGTCCGGCAGTTTCTCCGCCGCTTCAATGAAGAAAGGCGCAAGGCTATTGGTGAAGAGGTAGCTCTGTTGTTGGCCGCAGGGTTTATCGTGGAAGTCTTTCACCCGGAGTGGTTAGCTAATCCGGTGCTGGTTCTTAATAAAACGACACTTGGCGTATGTGTGTAGATTACACAGATTTGAACAAGGCATGCCCTGCAGACCCCTTTGCCCTCCCTCGCATTGAATAGATTATTGATGCTACGGCGGGTTGTGACCGTTTGTGTTTTCTGGATGCTTATTCTGGTTATCATCAGATCAAAATGGTAGTTAAGGACCAGGAGAAGACAACTTTCATCACTCCCTTTGGAGCCTTCTTCTATGTCTCCATGCTCTTTGGGCTTAAGAGTGCCCAGGCGACTTATCAACGATGTGTTCAGAATTGTCTTCATAAGCAAATTGGGCGCAATGTTCATGCATATGTGGATGATATTGTGATAAAATCCAGGAAGGAGGAAACATTGATAGATGATTTGAGAGAAACCTTTGACAACCTCTGGGTTTACAAGATGATGCTCAATCCGGAAAAGTGTGTCTTTGGTGTCCCGACAGGTAAACTATTGGGTTTTTTGGTATCAAACAGAGGCATTGAGGCTAATCCGAAAAAAATCTTAGCAATTACATCTTTGGCTAAACCGGCGTGTATCAATGACGTTCAACGTTTGGTCGGCCGGATTGCGACTTTGAGCCGGTTTATCATTCGTCTTGGGGAGAAGGCTATCCCTTTATATCAGATGCTCAAGAAAACAGATGATTTTGTCTGGAGCGAGGCGGCTGATAAAGCATTTGAGGATCTGAAGAGGCAGTTAGCTGAACCGCCTTTACTTGTAGCCCCGATCGATAAAGAGCCGTTGTTGCTATATGTGGCTGCTAATGCCCGAGCTGTTAGCGTGACTATTGTGGTGGAACGCAAGGAAGCTGGCAAGGAATATCCGGTTCAACGGCTGGTTTATTATATCAGTGAAGTGCCCATTGAGTCGAAGCAGAGGTATCCACATTGGCAGAAGCTGGTGTATGGAGTGTTTATGGCAAGCCAGAAGCGTAAACATTATTTTCAGGGTCATCCTATCACAGTGGTCAGTTCAGCTCCTTTGGGAGATATCATTCAAAACAGAGAAGCAACTGGCCGGATTGCCAAATGGGCTATTGAGCTTGGACCTCACGGGCTCAAATACATACCTCGCACAACAATGAAATCCCAAGCACTCGTGGACTTCATCAATGATTGGACAGAATTGCAGGCACCAGAGGAGAAGCCAGATAACACGTATTGGACTATTCACTTTGATGGATCTAGGCAGTTGGAGGGCTCGGGGGCTGGAGTCATGCTAACTTCCCCATGAGGTGACAAGTTTTGTTATGTCCTCCCTTTAATGTTCCCTTGTACTAACAATGCAGCTGAATATGAGGCCTTACTCCACGGTCTTCGGATGGCTAAGGAGATGAACTCAAGCCGGGTCAAGTGCTTTGGGGATTCAGATCTGATGGCTCAATAGGTGTCTGGCACTTGGGATTCTAAAGACCCACTCATGGCTGCATATCGACGAGAGGTGGACATAGTGGCTGGTCACTTCAAGGGTTATCAGGTGGAACATATAGACCGGCGAAAGAACGAAGCGGCGGACGCTTTAAGTCGCCTTGGTTCTCAGCGTAAACCGGTTCCACCAAATGTTTTTCTTGACGTGTTGAATAATCCGTCAGTCAAGGTACCAACAGAGGAAGAGTTGGCTATTCCTGATCCGGAGGCTCAATTGGTGGTGGCTTTGCATGTCATACCAGATTGGACAATCCCATATCTGGCTTACATGAACCGGGGCAAGTTATAGGAGGATCAAACCTTGGCCCGACAGGTAATCCGGCGTTCCAAGTCCATGACTATAATCAACGGGGAGTTACATCGTTACAGCGTCTCAGTAGCAATTCAACGTTGTGTCTCTCCAAAAGTGGGTTGTGAGATTTTGCAAGAAATCCATGAAGGGATTGTGGTCACCACGCCGGTTCAAAGTCATTGGTAGCTAAAGCTTTTTGCCGCGGTTTTTATTGGTAACAGCTCACGTCGATGCAGAGGATTTAGTCAAAAGATGTGACGGTTATCAAAAATTCGCACGCCGTGCTCATATTCCAGATCAGGAGTTGAGGATGATTCCAATAACTTGGCCGTTTGCGACCTGGGGGCTTGATATGGTTGGACCCTTCGAGCTATCCAAGGATAAAAAGACCCACTTGTTAGTGGCGGTTGACAAATTCACCAAATGGGTGGAGGCAGAGCCAGTCAGTAAGTGTGATGCAACCACGGCGGTTCAGTTCATCAAAAAGCTCATATTCCGGTTTGGCTTTCCACACAGTATTATAACTGACAATGGTACTAATCTGTCAAAGGGAGAGATGGAGGAATTTTGCCAACGTGAGCACATCCGGCTTGATATAGCATCGGTGGCTCACCCCCAATCCAATGGTCAAGCGGTGAGGGCAAATCAAGAAATTCTACGAGGAATTAAACCCCGGCTTATTGTTCCTCTAAAATGGACACCGGGTTGTTGGGTTGAGGAGTTACCTTCTATGTTATGGAGCATCAACACGACACCCAATAGATCTACAGGTTACACACCTTTCTTCATGGTTTATGGAGCGGAGGCAGTTCTTCCTAGTGACATCCGTCACGACTCGCCCCGTGTGACGGCTTATGTTGAAGCTGATAATGAGAAGGCACGTCAGTATTCTCTGGACCTGTTAGATGAGGAGCGTGATCTTGCAGCAGCACGTTTGGCGATTTACCAACAAGATCTCCAACGTTATCATGGCCGCTAGTTTAAGACCAGAACTTTTCAAGAAGGCGATCTGGTGCTTCTGCTCATCCAGGATCAGACTGATATGCACAAGTTATCCCCACCTTGGGAAGGACCTTTTGTGGTCAGCAAGAATCTGCACAATGGGTCATACTACCTCATTGATGTTCGAGAGCACAAAGACTCACGTAAATCGGAGGAGGAGACCAAGAGGCCATGGAATATAGCTCTTCTTCGGCCTTACTATACTTAAGCCACAGGCTTCTTCATATGTACATATTTATGACAATGTACATATTATATAATAAACCTGAGCCTCGAATAAAGCGGGGTCGCTGTTCTTTTTTACATCATGTGTGTGCCTACAAGAGTTTCTATTGACAAAGCAAAGTTTTGTTAAACCGGTCTCTGCAGCCGCATGGATACAAAGGGATTTCACTAGGGGGCTTGGTTGTTACCACACCATAGCTACACCTCTTGATGGGCGTTAAGCCACAAAGGAAATTATGTGGGGCCAAAGAGAGTGTTGCACAAAGCACAAATTCAAACATGGGCACCCACTGAGCACAGCTCACAAAGTTACCTGGGGGCTCTATGTGCAAAGCAACAAAGAGTTTGAAAGGACCCTTGTAATTGGCTATCAAGCCACGGCTTGGAAGCCTGGTGTATTCACCTAAAACCCCGGGTTAACCTGCCTTCATCAAGTAAGCCACTCATGTCCAAGTAATCCTAGTATGACCCGCTGAATGTTTGACAAGTCAATCTTATACAGACCCTGAACTTGTCAAAGTTAAAACTACGATTGGTTAATTGGAGGCCCATCTTAAAAGGCTTTGTTAAGTGGTTTAACTCAGAGGCCTGGTAGCCCATGAAAATCCTCGATTTGGAGCCTGGCAGCTCGTAAAAAGCCTCGCATATTTCTTTTTCGAGTCCTATTTGCTAAGTTTTTCGCCTTTATTGAGGTTCCTACTGTCTTCTGATAAACCGGTGTCCTTGACCCGGCTTGGCTTTCAACTACAAGTTGTCAGTACATGATCAGTTATAAACCGGCATTCATTACCCCGGTCTAGTTTTGACTAACAAGTCGCCAGTGTTATAAGAGAAACCCGGTGTTTATTTTATCCCGGTACAATTTATTATCATAATTCGGCAAATTAAGGACAGAGTTATCACTGCTCCGGATTGGTGTTTACACCTTCACCATACAAGCAATTGGTCAGCCAACGAGGTATGTTGCACATGTTATTTTTTATATACAAACTTTGATTATCCATCCAAGTATTGTCTATTCTTGGGCATCATGACCCATCCATTGGTAAACCACTAGGACACTTTTCAAGTTCTTGTATCCAGGAACACAACTCATCATTGGTTATGCATAAATAGATCCCAAAAGGTGGAGCAAGTTTTCACATTATCAAAGCATCACAAAACATGCTCAATGGCATGACAGATAAAGGAGTTTTTGCTACCCTATTACATGAAGCTTCCAAACGGCTTCAATTGAATAGTTGTTTTTAAGCATTGGCACACAATAGCTGGTATACCGGCTGCCGGTTTAAGACGCTTCATCTGGACGGTTTGATGGTTGAGGGTCAGTTGGTGCGATCACTTCTTCATCATCCCTCCCCACACGCTGGAAATCAACCGTTGACCAATCGATTCCAGTTAAAGCTTGAAACACGGCTTCTTCATGGATAAGGCTGGAGGGGTTAATGTCAGGAGCGTAAGTATGCTTATGGATTGGAGGCACAAGTTCTTCGACTTCATGGATTTCGGCAGGCTGTCTCTTCCCTTCAGCGTCATAAGCCAGTTGGAAATGAGACAAGTCTGTGTCTTCTGCCAGTTTGCTGGCTATTGGCCGCAATTCTTTGGCCAGCCTTCGGAGGTCATCATTGTCGAAGTTTTAACCGTCCTCCTTCACACCTGGATATCCTTTAATGGTGTCCTCTGCTTCAAGATTTGGAATCCATGCCTTGGCTCGGATTAGTGCGGTTAATGCTCCTGCTCTTGCAGCTGCCTTCTTCAGTTCGGTAATCCGGGCTGGTAACATGGCCAACTTATCAAGAGTTTCCTTTATCAGTGATGGCGCTGATTTATTGTAAGTTGCAGTGCAAATAGCACGCTGGGACATAGAGTACAACTGTTCAATCAAGGTATAAGCCGCTTTAAACTTCATCCGCATATCTGTGCCCAGATGAGCAATACGAGTGCCTGTCATGGTTTAAAATCAGCACTCTGGTAAATGATAAGGTTTTATGAATTGGACAAACTGCATAAGGAGATACTTACCAAAAACAGCGGAAGTCATGGCATTGATTTGCCGTTTCAAACCAGTTAGTTCATCTACAACTGGTTTCAGGGCTGCTTCGGCATCCTCAGCTCTCTTGGTTAAACCGGCCTTCTCGGTTTCCCAGTCAGCACGATCTTTGTTAAAAGACTCTTTTAGCGTTTCCATTGTTGTCAGGGCTTTGGTCAGTTCCTCCTTGGCTTTCCTCAGAACTAGTATAAACTCCCCGTGTCCCCTTGTCCGGTTTAACCCCTTTAAGCTAACCCGTTGCGATGGCTCCACGACTAAGTCCTTTGATGAGGACATCTGCCGTGACAAACCCACGACACTTCCTGTTGCAAAGGATACTCCAAAACCTTGAGGCTACCAGCAGAATAGTAGAGTGGGCTTTGGAGTTATCCAGTTTTGGCCTGAAGTTTGAGAGCACATCAACAATTCAGAGTAGGGCATTGGCAGCATTTATTGCAGAATGGACGCCAACCCCTGATGAGGAAATACGGGAAACGGTTATCCCCGGCAAGGAAGCGCCCCAAGGATGGATCATGTATTTCGATGGTGTCTTTTCCCTGCAAGGTGCTGGCGTGCTTCTCGTGGCTCCCTCCGGGGAATACTTGAAGTACGTCGTCCAGATGCACTTTGCCCGGGCTGAGGATTGCCGCAGAATTGGGAATCAAGAAGCTGGTCATTCAAGGAGATTCACAGCTTGTGGTGAGACAAGTCAACAAGGATTACCAAAGTCCATTGATGGAGGCATACGTTGAGTAAGTGAGAAGATTAGAGGAGCGCTTTGACGGATTGCAAATAGAGCACGTACACCGTGAAAAAAACAGCATAGCTGATCATCTATCAAAGTGTGCTGCGCAGAAGCTTCCTGTGGAACCAGTAACATTTGTTCTGCATCTTACTCAGCCCTCCGTATCCCCAGCAACAATGGCCCGGAAAAGGAGAAAGATGCACTCTGGTAAGCCTCTCCCAGTAGAGCCCCCCGAGGCTCCTAGTAGGGACCCTGCCAGAAAAACTCCCCATCAACTACCGGACCGCACCCTCCAGCCGGGCTTATGGTCCCTGCGAATGAGGAACATGCCCCCGTAGTTGAGAAGGTGTCACTCGTCCTCGTTGCCGAGCCCCAGGCTCCAACTTGGGCGAGGCACATAATCGAGTTTCTCCAAACCAGAGAACTTCCCAATGACCAAGATGAGTGTAACATCCACAATGCGGCTATATCTCCCACGTGTCGGGGCACGACTTAGAGGCATAGCCGCATGGTAGTTTTGTCGCAAGAGGGGTAATCTTCACACAATCCCATGTACTGAATAAGAAAGGGATAAAGAGTTGGCTTACAATCGCCACTTCACACAATACATAAATAATCCATACATCATCCAAAGTACAATCAAAGGTCCAACTACGGAACCAAAATAAAGAAGACAACCCCAAATGCTAGTTCCCCGATCGTCCCAACTGGGCACCACTACTGATCAACCGGGAAAGACACAAAACAATGACCAAGATATTTAGCGAGCTCCCACTTGAGCTTGGTTGCGTCACCTGCACTGGTATCATCGGCACCTGCAAATGTTTGGAAGTATCTGTGAGTCACGAGGACTCAGCAATCTCACACCCGCGAGATCAAGACTATTTAAGCTTATGGGTAGGATAAGGTAATGAGGTGGAGCTGCATCAAGCACTAAGCAAATATGGTGGCTAACATACGCAAATAAGAGCGAGAAGAGAAGCAATGTAATAGTAGTGAGGCTAGAAGTGATCAAAAAGCGATCCTAAAACTACTTATGCACAATCATAACACAAGAACCATGTTGACTTTTTGGATTCCGCCGAAAAGAGACCATCACGGCTACACACGCGGTTGATGCATTTTAAATTAAGTTAAGTGTCCAGTTCTCTACAACCGGACATTAATAAATTCCCATATGCCACATAACCGCGGGCACGGCTTTTGAAAGTTTATACCTTGCAGGGGTGTCCTAACTTAGCCCATCACAAGCTCTCACGGTCAACGAAGGATATTCCTTCTCCCGGGAAGACCTGATCAGTCTCGGAATCTCGGTTACAAGACATTTCAACAATGGTAAAACAAGACCAGCAGAGCCGCCTAATGTGCCGACAATACCGATAGGAGTCGCATGTATCTTGTTCTCAGGGTAACACCGGATGAGACTAGCTACGAGTAAAACCAGCCCGCAAGTTTCCCCGAGGTGGCCCTGTAGGCAGCTCGGTTCGGACCAACACTTAGAGAAGAACTGGCCCCGGGGCATTTAAAATAAAGATGACCCTCGGGTTGGCCGACCCAGGGGAAAGGTATAGGTTATTAGCAAAATGTAAAACCAAGGTTGGGCCTTGCTGGAGGAGCTTTATTCAAAGCAAACTGTCAAGGGGTTCCCATAACACCCAACCGCGTAAGGAACGCAAAATCAAGGAACATAACACTAGTATGACGGAAACTAGGGCGGCAAGAATGGAACAAAACACCAGGCATAAGGCTGAGCCTTCCACCCTTTACCAAGTATATAGATGCATTAATTAAATAAGAGATATTGTGATATCCCAACATAACATGTTCCAACATGGAACAAACTTCAGCTTCACCTGCAACTACCAATGTTATAAGAGGGACTGAGCAAAAGCGGTAACTTAGCCAAATAACGGTTTTCTAGGAAGGTGGGTTAGAGGCTTGACATGGCAATATGAGAGGCATGATATAACAAGTGGTAGGTAGCGCGACATAGCGATAGAACGAACAACTAGCAAGCAACGATAGAAGTGATTTGTTTTTTCTTCTGCGCTCCTCTGTTTTTTGCGAAAAATCACTATAATGGCGAGTGTCTCAAAACTCTTCCAAGGTCAAAATGACAGTATGGGCACGAAATTTTTTTGACAATTTTTTTTGGAAATCAGGGCAGCGACGACGAAAAAGTGCGGCAAAAAATCACTACGATGGCGAGTGTCTCAAAAGACTCAGAAAAGCCTAAAAATAGGATAGGGAAAATATATTTTCGGTCGCCGAAATTTTTGCCTGAAAACTGCCCGGGGGTATCCAGACTTTTTTTCTCGAAACCTACTCAGGCAAGGAAACACGAATTGGAAATTAGATGGATCTTGAAAACAAACCTAATATGGAAGGAACTCGGATTGGTGGTGGATATATGGTGGTAAGATATGTGGACTCGGATTGGTAGTGGACGGGTGGATGTATATGTGGACTCGGATTGCTGGTGGACAAGCATATTTATATGTGGACTCGGATTGGTGGTGGACAAGCGGATGTATATGTGGACTCGGATCGATGACGATGGTGTGGCGGCGGCGTGACAACTTGTGAACAGAACGTAAAACTCTTAAGGGAAACTAGATGGTAAGACCAGCAACTTGACAGGACGATGCAACCACAAATTCAACAAAGAAAAATACTAAAAAGACTGCAAAGGCTCAGATTGGTTTGGATATGATGAACAAAACCTAATTTTTTTGCTTTTTTGTGGACTGTAGGTATGAAGAACAAACTTTATCTAATCTATGAAAAACTATAAAATCTCACCGAGCAACCTGGAAATCTGATACCACTTGATAGAGGCAAAGGTGTCTCGTCTTTCGATGAGATGGTGGCTATCATTTTGGAGGAAGTCGACTTTGACGGTCCGACTCTGAACGTGCGAGGACGTCGCGCCTTAGCAATCGCTAAGCCAACTCCGAGCGGTTATTGACCATGCCAGAGCACGATCAACCTAACCACGAAGGTCTGTTTCCTGCAGGAAAACAAAGAACAAGCAAGAAACTAAGATTGCAATCTGGATATTGCGAATATAAGAGGAAAGCTTTATTGATCAAGGTGGGGTTCTGTGACGCCTTTGTGTGGTCGTTGAACACAAATGAAGTACGCAAAGTTGCAGCTATGATGAACTTTAATCTAAACAAAACCCAAAGTCTAAATGACACCCTAAGGGCTGTATATATGGAGGAAGAGGGGGGGATTTCGTGGCCCTTGGAGGAGGGGTTCGAAACCAACCCTAACTCTTGTTTCCCCACACATACGGACTCTAAAACCAGCCTATACTTAAGTACTTCGAAATTACATGGGCCTGGCCCAATAATAAGGTGACATAACACCTAGAATATTCTTTGGACGAAATTTATGAAGTGGCATCTTGTATATTTCGTCCAAGGATTCATGCACTCCTTATGGTGGCTTTTAAGTCGAGAAATCATCACTTGCAACTCTGTTCTTGTTCCCCTTGCGCATGCCATCATCTCCATGCTTGGTCTTGCTCCAGTGTTCATCCCTCTTATCCATGTCAGGCCCTTAGCAAAACAAATGTATCCAATTTAGGCAGCATCATATTCTCATGAACATTAGAATCATTACCAAGAAATGAAAGTACCTGATAATTTAATTGGCGTGCACGAGCTCTAGCAATTGGTCCATTATATGTAGCGGTAGGGGCTGTGGGTGTAACAATGGTATTGATGTCCTCATCAGACCATGTTTTCGAAGATAGGACAAACATGAAGTGAGCGTGCGGGTGAGCTGGAGAAAAGAGAGTGATAGGTACACGAAGGAGCATGCGAGAGAGATGGGCGTGAAAGGAGTCAACATAATAGGGATTCAAATATTTGAATTCGAGATGATGATACATGTAATTCATACTCGAAACCAAAATTGATCTATCAAACATGCATACTCATATGAATTCACGCGCATCTATGTTATTTAATATGTAGATATTACTGATCATACATTTTAGTAGAACATAATTTGGTTTAAAATTTTTGAATTCAACCTTATGATTTGAGATCATTGTATTTGTAAATCATATTATACATATAAAGGAGCAGAATTCTTTGTTGTGCTTTTGAAAGTATATATAAAAAAAATGATGTATATAGAATTTTATTCCAATCGAAAATGTATCCTGCCCAAACAAAAATAGAATAGAAACTGGATTCGAATTGAGTTGGCACGGTAAACATGCACTCTTGCTCTACAAAAATTTGAACGAAGCGGGGAAAGTCGCAGTAACTGTCTGAAACCAGAATTTGTGAGATGGAAATTACTGCCTATCCCTGACACGCAAAGCTTATCGGCTCGATTTCTATAGGTTTCAATAGGGGTAGGTTTGTAATTTCACTCAAATGTAACATAACCGCCTCACCCGGATTCATACATGGTGGGAGCCAAAACACAGTGTATCCTCAGCCAAAATCAATTCCCTCCCCGATTCATACACGGTGGGCGCCAAAAACAAACTCTCATCGGCAAATATTCGGTATATGCGAGATTACCGCCCTATCCCCAACCGACTAATATTGCTGTGATGTAGGAAATTTTAAACGGGGGCTATGCTCCTCGCATTTGAGACAAGCGCACCCTGAAGACATGGTTCCCCTTTATCTCACCATTTCCCCATTCGTACTCCCTAGGCGCCAAATAACCCTCTCCACACCAGCCTCCTCCACCATGCCGGAGCTGATACCCCGACGCCGTCATCCATTACAAGAGATCGACCTCTCTCATCCACGGCTTTGGACCGGGATCCTTACATCCCGTCCTCTCGCTTCATCTCTGTCGTCGTCCACCTTGCTGGTGCCGCTCCTACGACTGTCTCGTCCACCGCACCCCGCCGCCACCGTCTACCCTCCTAGATCTGTTTCCACGCTGCCGACAGCCATCGCTACCGTAGCACCGTCAAATTCTTAGCAGATGCATACACGGCGCCGCACCAGAGGCGGTACTCTTTCATATCTGCTCAACTTATTTATCGCAACAAGAAAATAGATCACCACTGCTTTACTCTGATTTCTTGTCCATCACTTACTTGTTAGTTGAAAGCAAACATTGGTTGCGAAGTTTCCTTTGTCCGGTTTGCATCTTTAGATCTGCCATGGCACACTCAACACTATACTCGCAATGCTTATGGTTTTTCCCTTTTATATTCCACACTAGTTAAATGACAGTAGACTAAATTTCAAAATTGGGTCAGTCGATTTTTGAGAGCTCGCCGGAGTTCGACGGTGCGAAGGAAGGGGCTCGGGTGGGGACCGTGGTTGTGGGGGCGGTGGTGGGGCCATGCCTAACAAAGAAAACTCGACGCGGCTGGGGGTGGGGGTGGGGGTTGTGGAGGAACACAAGCGGTGGGGGCGGTTCAGGGGAGGGCGAGGGGGGGGTCGGGGTCGGTGGTTCGGCCGGCGGCCCGTGCGGTGTTCTGTATGGGAAGAATCAGAGACGAGGAAGAAGAAGGGTCTGGAAACATAGGATCTTCATACAACCGCTTGAAATGGTCGACTGACCCAAATGACAAAAATCACGCGACTTGCATGCAAACATGCCTTTATATTCAGTGCCATCATCGTAGGTGCTTAGCACTGCTCCTGAATCCATCAAGCTAAACAACGTGCCACTCATAATTCCAAACTTGTTGCTCAAATATGAATCTGATATGATGCTGATATTACTAAAATAGATAATGTATAATTGGTCTGCTAATGTTCCTACTTTATTTTCGAAAAGCACATGCACCACATATAGAGAGACAACAGGGAGTTGCATTCTTAATGTGCTCTGGTTCATCATGTGTGGGCACTATGCAACGAACATTTTATTATCCAAAATTTGCTTGCTCTTATTTAGCATGTTCCTCTTCCGTTCTTCTTTAATAAGTACTCTATCCGTTCCTAAATACAAATCTTTGTATAGATTCCACCATGGACTACATATGGAGCAAAATGAGTGAATCTACACTCTAAAATGTATCATTATACATCTGTATGTGATCCATAGTGGATATCTTTACAAAGACTTATATTTTGGAACGGAGGGAGTATGATAGTAGCACAGTATGTTCCTTGTAGTGAAGATGAGCAGGGAAATTTGCAGTGTAGAGGTCTATACGGTCGGTTGTGATGGACACTTTGAACTCTTTGGGACTCTTTGATTCGTAGGATTTTGTAAACATAGGAATAGGAATTGTAGTAGCCTGCCCACTTGAATCCTATAAGATTAGCAAAGAAATGCGGGAGCTGTGTCGCCTTTGAGAGTTATACTGATATTAATAGTACTGCACCTTCAGTTGAAGAAAGCTGGTATCCGAAGCCTTTCTAGCCATACCGGCAATACTTGCAGATATATTCCAGGAAGTTCCACTTTGCTGATTTTACTCCTGATGCTTACGGTTTTCCCGTTATATCTACACTATGATCTGTGTAGCTGCTTTGTGTCACACTAGCAGCAGTCCACTCTTGAAGCTAAACAACACACCAATCATAAGTCCAAAGCTTACTTCTTCAAATAGGAATGGTGATATGATACTGATATTAGTTAATAGACACACATTTAATTGGTCAGGTAATGCTCCCACTTGATTTTCCAAATGCGTGTGGCCACATATAGAGAGACAGCATGGAATTGCATTTCTTTGGGTGCTGTGATTCATGATGAGTGGGCAACCAACATTGTATGCAATGAAGCAGAACCTCAAGAATATGCTTCCTATTTTATTCTTGAACATGTTCCTCTTTTGTTATTCTGTATTTAGAACATATAGTATGTTCCTTGTCAGGAAGGGGAGCAGGGACATCTGCAATCAAAAGCTGATAGAGCTGGCCTGTACGTGATCAATAGGCTTCAGTTAGTAGTGGCCATAGAACACCGTATTTTCCAGCCAGTTCCACTTTCCCAATTTATATATCGTGGTTATGGTGTACCCCTTTTATATACACTACGATCTGCCTAGTTGTTGTGTGATCTTGTTATCATGGTTTGGAAATAAACTCTCTATAGAGTATATTATGACACTACTACAGGATACTGCTAACGCGACACTATGATCCGAGACCCTTCGACGAAATTGTGTGAAGTGCCATAATCGCAAACGGTGGTGTAAAAAACCCGTCAAAAAAGGTGCAAAACATTTGCGTGGAGGATGCATAAAAGACGGTTCATATTTTCATTGCATGTGCGATGCAGGGCATACGGTTCAGCTCAATTAACTGTTTGCAATGGGGAGGATCAAAAGAAACAGGCAGCCAGATGAAGGTGTGTGCGATGTACAACATACGGTTCACTCGGATGAACTGTTTGTGATTAGGCAACACAAAAGAAACGGTCAGCCAGATCAAAGGTGTGTGCGATATACGGCATGCGGTTCACTCGGATGAACTGTTTGCATTGAGACATGATAGCAGAAACGGTTCAAAAGAACAAGATGTGTGTGATACGAGGCAAATAGGTGTGTAATCGGAAACGTGTGCGAAGACCGATAACAACACAGACGATTACTGTTAACAAGCCATGTGTGTTGTGAGCAAATGATTGTTGGTATACAATTGTGAGTGATTGATGAAAACATCACCGATGAGTTACATTGTTTAGTACGTGTGCGATGTGATTTTCTTTGTCCGCACAACATCTATGCTCTGTCTATAGAGCATCGACATATATACTTAAAAAGACAGCATTGCATAACCAAATTAAGCATACAATTACACAAGTGACTACACACAAAACATTTCCACACACCAAAGCAAGCAATTACATGTATACTAAAGTAGGAGAAACGAGTATCTAATCATCTACTTATTGTTGCGACGATGCTTGCCATTTCTCTACTTCCGGATGGATCCCTGGCCGTTTTGGGGAAGGAGGCACTTCCTCATGTCAACGATCCACCTATACATGTCGTAGCTCATGTACGCCTCCTTAGCCGCGTACACGACGTGAGCTTTGTCGAGTTTCTCCATCCAGGCCGAGTGCCTGGCACGATTTGTCCTTGTTGCATGAATCGTTCATGTCTCTGTAGTAGGGATCGATGATGTCCTCGGCGAGGTGAACCAGTGAGTCCTTCTCATGCTTCTTGCTCCCCAGATCTTGTATTGGCCCTAGATGTCGACAACATTCTGGCAGGCGATGCCCGAATTCTCGAGCGCCTTTACATCGTTGGTGATGTCCACTTAGCGAACATGTAGTGGGGGCTATTGACAAACCTGGCGAAACACTGGCAAGGCCTTGTGGCCAGGAAGAAGTGGTAGACAAGGACGTGGTGGCGCACGCACATATGGGCGACGGTGACCTCGGGACGAGAACTAGCAAGAGCACGGGTGTACTCAAGGCCGAACCTGACCACCTTGTACTTCTTCGCGGCAAGCAATAGCTCCATGATGTGGATGGAGTGCTCCACCCAGACCGGGTCATTGGTGTACATCACCGAGAGGTCCATGAACCTTCTGTGGGTGTCCACCATGGCACGCATGGTGAACTGCTGCTCGTCTTCGGCAGCCACTCGGAGCACCATTGGAGCCGCGCAGGATACCCTCTAAGAATTTCTCATGGTGGGTGTGCTTCTTACAATGGTGGGGCGTGATCGTAAGGTTGAAGAGACACAAGGGTTAAATGTCCGTTGTAATAAATGAGGGTCGGCTGGCCTGTAATCGTCACCTCTTGTCACGGTGTTCAAAGCGGAGGATTCCAGTGCACGCTTGACAACACCGCCCTGCACGCGTGGGCTTGAAGAGGTGCCAAATGAATCGTTAGTGAGCCTGTTCTCGCGCTACTGCGTTGTTTACAGCGCAAGCTTCCCGCCCGGCTTGTTTGGCCACGCGTCGGCTAGAAGAGGGACAAATCGTGGGCATTTATTGGCAAAAAGCTTTGT
The DNA here is from genome assembly GCF_003073215.2 of Triticum urartu. Lineage (NCBI taxonomy): Eukaryota > Viridiplantae > Streptophyta > Magnoliopsida > Poales > Poaceae > Triticum > Triticum urartu. Next base: position 153,787,499 of record NC_053022.1, on the reverse strand, counting down.
AAAAACGAAGTGTGTGGAATGACTTCGATCATAAGTTTACCCGTGGGTGATGAGGTCAAAGTTACACAGAAGGGTGATCATGGACACTCGAGTGCGATAAGTAATTCTACGCTCTACAGTGCACACGGTGGAAGAAACCAACTATGTGCAATAATGTCGAAGATCGTAGTCAAGTTAGCTATACAGATCGTGTGCTGTGAGATCAACAAGGTAAACTGATTCGAGAATGGTTAATAAAATCTAAGACCATTGCATATTAAGGTGAAAATAGTGTTAGCAATATAGAAGTCTCATACGATGACATTTCAACGATTGTACCACAAAAGCTCGAAATGTTACAAGGTTCAAATTGCAGAGTTATATGGGTCAAATTCAAAGATTACAAGGTTCAAACTGATATTAGAAATGAAATTCAGCTCATCAGCTGCAAACGCTCGCGCTGATCCGCTGAACATGGATATCAGAGAGGTTCAAACTAATATCAGCGCTTCTAAGTCTGGTTTCGAAACCTCACAATTTTTGCAAAGGGGCCAGCCACTGAGAAGTCATGTATGGGGTTGACACGATGACTTCTGATTACTCTGTCATCTGAAATTCCGAAATGAAATTCAGCATTTTTGGAGCCTACTCCATTCTTCCGCAGGCGCCGGCGCTGATCAACAAACCAATCATTTTTGTGAAATAGATGTTGGGAAACCTCATTTCTTTCAGCACCCTTGCTTTGATAACAAAGAACCTGGCGAATATAATCTCCAGTAAGGTCCCTCGGTAGGAGTTCAAAGTAATTTCTGAGAGATGCAGATCTAGGCATTCGACATGATTGTTATATTGTATCACATTATCCACCATTGTGCCTAATCTTATCTGCAAAAGAAGAAAACGTGCTAGTGCCTACATGCAGTTTTTAACATTACTACATGCCTATTTGGTTTGCAGGATTTGTAAAATGCACTAACATGCCATCTTCGATCTGACATGATTAACATGGGCATTTGATTACATTCTAGAAAATGTAGACTTATTCACAAGAGGTTGGAGTGGATGAAAAGTTCCCTAAGAAAACTTGAACTCCCTTATGGTTAACATTTAATAGGAAAGGAACATCACCTCGATATATAGCTTCTCCAGGCACGGAAAGTATCTCAGGAAAGTGAAAGCTTGCTCCAGGTTGGGGCCGATAGATTCTAGTGCCAAGACCTTCACTATGCACAGTTTCGGGGTCAAGCTTGTCAGAATCATTTTCTGAATGACAGACGAACAAACATCTTCAAAATTAGAAATAATGTTAATTTGTAGAAGGAGAGGTAGAACGCGGCTATTGTACCTGAACAGGTGTGGATCCAATAACAAGTTCGGAGTATTTGTGAGACAAGTAGCCCACCACTATCAACTTCGGTGTAGAAATGACATTGATTCTTGTTGGACCTTCTTGATCAACTACAAGTAATCTCTCAAGTGCAGATGTGTCCTCAATGACCATAACATGGTACACATCTTGTGATGTCTTCCTGCTGCACCAGCAACACACATAAATAGTCCGGAGAGTCATGGAGGTGATGTGGAAGGTACTCAACCCATTGATCGCCTGAAGATGAAGGTACTCGAGTGCAGTACAGCCACGGAGCAGGTGCTCCATGTCACCGTTTGAGAGGCAGACGGCGACGAGCTCGAGGTGCTTGAGTCGTGGTAGAATAAAAGCGGGCATGTCATTAAGGGGGGGGGAATGGCAGTTCCTGAACTTGGCGACGCACAGCATGGCCGCGAGGTGGAGTGCGGATGTTGGCAGCGACCGCATATGCCCATCATCAAAAGTGAGCTCCTCAAGCTGATCTAGGGCGGGGGATTGGAACCAGTCGTCAAGCTTGGCTCGGTCCTTGCCGTTGGAATGGAAGTTGCCCATTCTAAGGCCTTTGGTTGGGCCAAGGTGACTACTGAGGATCTTGGAGAACGCATCCAAGCTTTTGCGATAGCCATGGCAGAGCTCGTGGGTGCCGATGAGGTCGAGAGGGCTGGAGTACCATAGGGGGCGCCACCGTTGGGAAAGGATGGTTGTCTGCGCCCCATACGTGATTGGGAGGAGGGAGATGATGACTCTCAACATATCATCGCGGAGGCTACTGATGAAGTCTAGGCCTGCTGGAGTCGCTTGCGGTTCTAGCTCGCCCCGCCTCTGCTTGTTGGCAGCCCGATTCTCCACCTCTAGAGTCTCCTTTTCAGCGGCGCTTTCTGATAGGAATGGGAGTACAGGGAATATTTAGTTAAAACAGGGCAATAGAAAAGTGTATTAGTAACTAGAAGTTACTAGGTAGGAATATAGTAAGAAAAGGGAATAACAATTGGTTTCTTAAATACTACACAATTTGTCAGCGTTCTGGGAACGGGGGTCTCCAGACTTGCCTGCCTGCGTCCCACGGCATGGCTTAGCCAGCAGGCCGTACGGCCCATCTTCACCAACAAAGCATCCAAGACGCTCACGAGGGTCCAAGCCTCGCGAGGTAGACGATGCAAGACCTCCTCTGGAGTGGCCTAGCCAGGTAACCTCACAACGAGTGGAGATATCAAGCTGGGGCAAACCTTACAAGGCCCTCGTGACGTGAGCCATGATGCACAGCACCAGGCGGGTGCCAGGCAGGCGCCAGCGCGCATAGCGACCTTGTTTCCTCTTTGGTGCTAAAGAGGCCAGCGTAGGCGAAGAGTACCGATGCGTCAGGCAAAGGTTGCTATACTGGTGCAACGAGACCAAGACCAGGAGGACGACAAGACGTAGGTCATCGTGGAGCCCAAGACGGCGTCACCACCAGAGCTTTTCGCAGGCGAAGACCACTTTTGTCAAGATAGCTTGTACTAGTTGTCCCCCTTCAAATTAGCCTGCCGTTGTTGGCTCCCTTCCCGCTCGATATTTGGGAAGAGGACCAGGGCCTATATAAGTAGAGCTAACCACCATAGTAGGGGGCCATGGGATCTGATCGCATCTCATCTCATCTCATCTCACCTTAGCTTGATCCAACCCGATTGAGAGCCTACTCACAAGAACACCTCAACCTCAGGAGGCTGTTCTTCCGTTGTACTGTTCATCATCAGCCCATAGGCAATCCACCACCACCACACTGGAGTAGGGTATTACACCGCAACGGTGGCCCGAACCAGTGTAAACCTCGTGTCTTTCTGTGTTACGAGTTCGTCGAGTTTGTCCGCGAGATCATAGCGAGCTAGGGCGTAGATTGGTAGGAAGGAAAGACTTAGTGTGCACCCCAGTGTTCGAACCTTACGAGTTTGCCGGAACCCCACATCCGACATTTGGTGCGCCAGGTAGGGTTGCATTGTAGCTTCCCTTCCATCAGTTTGTCGCTCTGTCGTCTCCACGGCGGATGCTCATCGTGATCGAGCTGAGCGTCGGGCTGCCCTCACCACCCGCGTCGCTCAGACGGCTCCCGTCGGCGGGCCACATCGCCGTTCTCCATCTCCCGCCGCCAACGCTGCCACCGGCCCGGTGGGAACGAGCAGCAGGCATCCTCACAGCATCCTTCGGTGCGGCAGGACCGCCGCACCGCCACTCCATCTCTGACCCCTGCCGGTTCTTCGTCTCATGCGCACCGCGCTCCCATGGAGGCACTGGTGGCGCTCCTCGTGGCGAACAAGCTCCTACGCTACCGCCCCGTCAGCGACCTCTACTAGGAGTAGCTCGACCGCATCGCCGAGATCGTCCACGCCACGGGGGGCTCTCTGGCGCCGTCCCACTCTCTGCCTCCCCCTCAACCAGTCACGGGTGACGGGGCTCATGGCGTGCCTCCACCACCTCAACCCCAAGACGGCGCCTTGGCACCAAGGCGCACGGCTCCGCGACGTGATCCGCTGCGCCCGGCGCCTGTGTGCGAAGAGAGAACCTGCCAAGAAATTCCGCGGCCGCGAGAAGCTACACCTGTGCTCCCTGCGACACCTCCTCAAGACCGCGCACCGCCTGCAGCGGTGCAGCGCGGACCTCGTCAAGACCAAGCTCCGCCTCCGAAGCGGGCCTCGGTAACCACGGCTGGTTGCCGTGCCTTCACCCCTAAGCTGCATAGCGTCGCCTAGTCGGGCAAGTTCAAGCCGGATCTGCCTCCTCGCTACGACGGTACCGCCGACCCCATGGAGTTCCTGCAGCTCTATGAGCTGAGCATCGAAGCGGCCAACGGCGACGAAAAGGTCATGGCAAACTGGTTTCCCATGGCTCTCAGGGATGGAGCTCGCTCCTGGCTCCTGAACCTGCAGCACGGCTCGATCTCCTCCTGGGACGAGATGCTCGACCGCTTCGTCGTCAACTGCTATGAGCATCAAGAACAGGCTGATTGCATGAGGAAAGATGGTAACCTACTGATAAAACTCCTGTTTCCAAAGTACTGCCGCGTCCGTCGCCTGTCCTTGTGTCTGCAACCGAAGCAAGCTCGGCGGTGATTCGATAGTCCCACACGGTGGCTTCCACTGCTGCTCACCGAAGACACTTACTGCCTTAAGTCGCTATCACCGCAGAGTCGAAGTTGTGCTCTTCTCTGCTAGATTCTAAGTCGCTCGTCGATTCACCTTAACCATAGCGGGGTCAAGCCGCCCGCCGCTAGTCCGACCGGGTGCTCCGCGGGCTTCGCGCCGCCCGGGATCAGCTCGCCGCTGACCCATCCGCGCTGGATTTGACCCGCGCCCCCGTGACCTATGCTATTGCCTCTGACGCAACTCGCCTCTTCCAGTGTCCAAGAGCTACCGCTGCTGCAACCCGACGCACCTAGAACCGCTACGCCGCAGTGGCCTTGACCCGCCGCCGCCCATGCTGAGCCACCACGGAATCCGCCCTTGAGACGCCTACTCCGAGCCGCCGTCGTTCTTGCGGGCCAGGTCCGCCCGCGAGTCGGCCGACCTCTGCCGTAGCCGCTTCAGCCTTGCTCTGAGTCGCCGGGAGGGCTTCGTGCCGAGTCGCTTCAAATCGCTGACCTGCGAGTCACCCTCGCTCCGTTTCTCTGCAAACTGACTCTGAGCCATTGCGGCGCGGCCCAGTTTGGCTGGATTCATCAACCCCTCAAGCAGCGGTGGAGGCCTCATGCCTGTTCCAAGCCACTGTAGTTGTCGAGTCGCCCGCAGCATGCAAGTCGATGTCAAGATTACCAAGCCGCCGAGATAGCCGAGGATGATTTCATCAACCATAGGTACTCCTTGATGCTCACGAGGAGTACTAGTTGACTAATCTGGTACTAATTGTTGTGAACTGCTACAACCACTCCACGATACTACGAGGTGCTATCCTTCCTATGTATTTTATCAGTACATGTTAAATTCATCCGACAACAATTACTCTAGTTTTTAATGTTTTTACGCAGGGCGACTATTTAAAAAAGGGGTGGGGACATACCACGGATGCACGTTCAGCTGTGCCGCACGGCTTCACGGACAGGCGTGTCATGGTCCAGTTTACATCAACGCGCCGGCCGACTCGCCTGTCCACGCAGCATTACAGCGCCACAGACGACTCGCCCGCCCGCCCTCGCAACTGGTTCATGCGTCCGCATCGGCTTACAATGAGGAGGACAATTTGCTCGTCCGCACCGGCTTATAACACCGTGGCCGATTCATCTGTCTGCTCCCGCGGCCGATTCACCCGTGAGTGATTTCAGTTTCTCCTAGTGATCATCAACTTCATGGCGGATTATTTTCGGCCTAAACACATCAGGTGATATCCATTTTAAAATATATTTTTATGAGCACATATTATTTTTATTAAAGAGCAATTTATCTTTGTCTTGGTCTGCAATATTGTTTATGCAGGACAATTATTCACTGCAAAAGCTATGGCTGTGTAATGGATGTATAACTCGCGCCACCATTATAAGGCGCTAGTATCTTACCATGCCATCAAGCTCGATGAATATATGTGCAAGCCGCCATTCTGAAGACCGTTTTACATCAATATGATATGGCTAACTCGCCCGTCCATGCCGGTTTACAACGCCGTGGCCGATTCAAGTGTCTGTGCCGCCTCTGAAGCCGCGGTCATCTTTGTCGTTCATCTCTCGCGGCCTGGTCTACATCAACACACCGGGCCGCACCTGTCTGCATGAGCTGTTTATTGACCGCCGTTTGCGATGGATGGCTCAATGGACATGCGCACAAGTCGCCGCCACTACAGTTTGGTTAAACTTCAAACAACCAGTTGGAAGGAACCACTAGCCGAGTTGCTGACACGGCTCATATGGGATTATTTATAATCCGCCACAGTCACCTCAACCTTCTGTGGATTCACATCGTGCTATCAACACCAATGGTATACAACTTCTGCCGGTTTATATCACGGCCAAACATGGAGAATCTCAAGACAACTCCTCGAGACGTCTTGGCTCGCGTGGTTCGCGTGGTTCGGAACCTACGGCCGGAGACGAGTCCAGTGTTCCAGTGGCATAGGCATCGTGTGAGACCGGGTCCATGTGCGGCTCCAATGCCATGGAATCCACGGCCTCCGTGGTGGGGTTAGTTCTCCCATATTTGGATGGCGCGGCCTACCCTAGATCTAGGGCCAGAGCGGTTACAGGAGCGATCTCCTAGATGCGGCCCGATGACAGATTTAGGTCATGATCATCGGGGTGACCGGGAGCGGCTACCGCAGTATCGAATCCGGCAAAGATCAAGTCTCCACAGATGTCCGCGACGTAGTTCAAGCTCCCGATTCTAACCTGATGGCCAGGGGCGTAGCTTTCAATCTGCTCCAGATGGCCAAACGAGTTGGCCCGCAGTGCGAAGCCGCCAAACACGAAGATCTGCCCGAGGAGGAAAGTTTCTCCGCAGACAGCGTCATTATTGACTATTGAAGGGACCATCAAACCTTTCAGCGACAGCACAGAGGAACTCTCAATGAAAGCACCAATGTCGGTGTCAAAACTGGCGGATCTTGGGTAGGGAGTCCTGAACTGTGCGTCTAAGGTAGATGGTAACAGGAGACAGGGGACACAATGTTTACCCAGGTTTGGGCCCTCTCTATGGAGGGAATACCCTACTTCCTGCTTGATTGATCTTGATGAATATCAGTATTACAAGAGTTGATCTACCACGAGATCGTAATGGATAAACCCTAGAAGTCTAGCCTGTATGACTACAGTATTGAGTATATCCTTTCCGGACTACACCCTCCGGTTTATATAGACGCCGGGGGGATCTAGGGTTACATAGAGTCGGTTACATAAGATGGAATCTTCATAGTTGTTCGCCAAGCTTGCCTTCCACACCAAGGGGAGTCCCATTCGGACACGGGTACGGTCTTCGGTCTTCATATCCTCACAGCCCATCAGTCTGGCCCATAGATAATAGGTCGGACGCCCGAGGACCCCTTAGTCCAGGACTCCCTCACTTCTCTCGTTAGCTTCGTTTTCGTTCTAGAGTTGTGAGGATTCGTTCGACTACGTCTGTTCGTCTTCTTCATGGACTCTTTCTTCTTCATTGTGGAATCTCAGGCAAGATGACCATACCCTCGCAGAGCGAAAAAAATCCAGAGTGTGCTTTTCCCTTGTTCACGTGCAGCGCCGTGATTTTGTTAGTGTTCTAGGCTTGCGTCTCTAGCACGGTCTAGCCTAGGACTAGTACTGTACCGTTGTTGAGCGTTTATTCAACTTTGCATCTCTCAATTGATTATTGCTGACCCTTTTTGCTACCATATTATAAGCCTTCCCAGCACAACATACATCTACATCGTCTGTTTGACTCTCCCTGGCAATGTCTCTATCCAAGTTTTGAGAATTTTGACTACGACGGTTGCTGATCACCGCCTGCTGCTGGGTTAGAACTGGTAAGAATTTGAGATTTGCTTGACGGATTTGTGACGCCCCGCCACCACTATTTTCTAGTAGTCTATAGGATCATATTCTTGTGTGTTTCTATTGCTGCTAACCATGGCAGGATCACAAGTCGATGAGACTGACTGGGAGAACATGACGAATAAGGAGTTGCATGATAAATTTTAGCAAATGATGACTGAACAGGTGCAAGATGCGCTGAACAATTTTGAAGAGGCCATGGATAAGATAACTGGCTTTGAGAAGACATTCAAAACAAAGCTCGATAACAAATTTAATGAACTGCTTGCGCGTCTTCCACAACCACCATCGGCTGCACCTGCCGCACCTCTGCAACAACAACAACAACAACAACAATGACGACCTCCACGTCGCGAAACAGCCCTTCGCTGAGCGAGCCGTGTCCCTCTTGAGCCTGGCCAAATGGTTGGTGTTGTTGTTGATACTTCTGTGGCTCTTGCTACTGATGCGGAGGAGGATGATTATGCGGGAGATTACGTGGATGAGGTTGATCAAAATCAGAACTATGTGCAACCACCAACACCACAACCACCAGGTTGTCCACATGCAAGGCTCCCCCTCAGGTACGAGATATGACCACCTCCCTAAACTAAAATTGAATATTCCACCATCTGAGGGTAGATACGTTCCTGATATACATCTTACTTGGGATTTAGAAACCGAACAACATTTTACATGTTTAGAATATCCCGAGGAGAGACGTGTTGCTGCTGCACTTTGTGCTTTCACTAGTTTTGCTTGTGTGTGGTGGTCTGAACATCGTAGATTATATCCGAATAATATTCCAAATACTGGGCTACTTTGAAAACTTCTATGCGTACTCGTTGGGTTCCACCATATTATCAACGTGAATTACTTCAAAAGTTGCAGCGTTTTAGACAAGAAATTTTTTTTGTAGAGGAATATTATCAGGAATTACAAACTGGCATGATTAGATGTGGTATTATTGAGGATAATGAAGCTATGCTTGCACGTTTTATGGGTGGATTAAATAGAGAGATTCAGACCATTCTAGAGTATAAGGAGTATAATAATATCACTCGTTTATTCCATCTTGCTTGTAAAGCTGAACGTGAAGTGCAGGATTGACAGGCATTGGCACGAACTAACTATTCTGTAGGTCGACCTTCTTCATGGACACCCCCTAGGCCTTGTTTCAACGCATTGCAATACCGTTTGTGCTCACTTTTATCATTAGTTACCTTGCTGTTTTCATATTTTCAGATTACAAAAACCTTTATCTACCATCCATATACCACTTGTATCACCATCTCTTCGCCGAACTAGTGCACCTATACAATTTACCAATGTATTGGGTGTGTTGGGGACACAAGAGACTCTTAGTTATTTGGTTGCAGGGTTTCTTGAGAGAGACCATCTTCATCCTACGCCTCCTACCGATTGATAAACCTTAGGTCATCCACTTGAGGGAAATTTGCTACTGTCCTACAAACCTCTGCACTTGGAGGCCCAACAACGTCTACAAGAAGAAGGTCGTGTAGTAGACATCAAGCTCTTTTCTAGCGCCGTTGCCGGGGAGGTTAGCGCTTGAAGATATATCTTAGATCTTGCAATCGGATCTTTTTGGTTATTGTTTTATCACTAGTTTAGTCTATAAAAGAAAATTACAAAAAATGGAATTAAGGGTACCTCATATGCTTCATCTTTTTAATGTATTTCATGAAAATAAGGATTCCGATAATTGTGCCAAAGTGTTATAGGAAGAATGCATTAGAATGTTTGGCACTAAATCCTCATATGATGAGCATGATTGCAATGTTGTTAGTATTAATTCTTTGAATATCGATGATGCTAATGATATGCAAAGACACAAGCTTGGGGAAGCTATGTTTGATGGACATGATATTTTTTGTCCCCCAAGTTTTGATGAGCAAATTTATTATGATGAAAGAATGCCTCCTATTTATGATGATTATATTGATGAAAGTGGATTTGGAGAGGTCATGACTTTATTTAGTGATGAATCCACTATTTCGGAAGAGGTTCCAATTGATTATGAGAACAAAGTTACTATCTATGATAATTATTGTGATGGCTTGTATGCTATAAAGAATAATTATATCCATAAAACTTGTCATCATGATTTTAGTTTTCAATTGGATTATGCCTCACATGATAATTATTTTGTTGAGTTTGCTCCCACTATTATTCATGAGAAGAATTTTGCTTGTGTGGAGAGTAATAAAATTTCTATGCTTGTAGATCATGAAAAGAATGCTTTAGGTGCTGTTTATATTGTTGAATTCATTCATGATGCTACTGAAAATTATTATGAGGGAGTAATATATACTTGTAGGAATTGCAATAATATCAAGTTTCCCCTCTATGTGCTTAAAATTTTGGAGTTATGCTTGTTTTACCTTCCTATGCAAGTTGATTCTTGTTCCCACAAGTTGTTTGCTCACAAAATTCATATGCATAGGAAGTGGGTTAGACTTAAATGTGCTAGTCATATGACTCATATTATTCATGATGCTCTCTTTATGTTTCAATTCCTATCTTTTATGTGAGCATCATTGAAATCATCATGCCTAGCTAGGGGCGTTAAACGATAGCGCTTATTGGGAGGCAACCTAACTTTATTTTTGTTCCTTGCTTTTTGCTCCTGTTTAGTAATAAATAATTTTAGCCTCTGTTATTATTGATTTTTTATGTTTTAATTAGTGTTTGTGCCAAGTAGAACCGTTGGGAAGACTTCGGGAAAGTCTTGTTGATCTTGCTGTAAAAACAGAAACTTTAGCGCTCACGAGAATTGCTGCCGTTTTTTATGGGAGAGTGATATTTATTTAATTATTTTTGAAGATGATTAACGGATAAATTTTTCACGTCCAGAAATTTATTTGAGAATTTTACGAGTTCCATAAGTGTACGTTTGATCCAGATTACTACAGACTGTTCTGTTTTTGACAGATTCTGTTTTCTATGTGTTGTTTGCTTATTTTGATGAATCTATGGCTAGTAAAAGAGTTTATAAACCATAGAGAAGTTGTAATAAAGTAGGTTTAGCACCAATATAAATAAATAATGAGTTCATTACAGTACCTTGAAGTGGTGTTTTGTTTTCCTTCGCTAACGGAGCTCACGAGTTTTCTGTTAAGTTTTGTGTTGTGAAGTTTTGAAGTTTTGGGTAAAGATTTGATGGAATATGGAATAAGGAGTGGCAAGAACCTAAGCTTGGGGATGCCCGAGGAAACCCAAGGTAATATTCAACGACAACCAAGAGCATAAGCTTGGGGATGCCCCGGAAGGCATCCCCTCTTTCGTCTTCGTTCATCGGTAACTTTACTTGGAGCTATATTTTTGTTTACCACATGATATTTGTTTTGCTTGGAGCGTCATTTTATTTTATTTAGTTTTGCTTTATTTTTGAATAAAATACCAATATCTGAAATTATTAAATGTTAGAGAGGCTTCATATAGTTGCATATTCATTCGACTACTCATTGATCTTCACTTATATCTTTCGAAGTAGTTTGTCATTTGCTCTAGTGCTTCACTTATATCCTTTTAGAGCACGGCGGTGGTTTCCTTTGAAGAAATAGATGAAACTACCATGCTGTTAAACCTACTGTATTACAACTTTGCAAGTCCCGTAGCATGCACGGCGGTAGTTTTTATTATATCCCTCTTGGATGCCCATCATATTAGGACTAGTTTCATAACCAAAGAAAACTACCATGCTGTTTCAACGCATTGCAATACCGTTTGTGCTCACTTTTATCATTAGTTACCTTGCTGTTTTTATATTTTCAGATTACAAAAACCTTTATCTACCATCCATATACCACTTGTATCACCATCTCTTTGCCAAACTAGTGCACCTATACAATTTATCATTGTATTGGGTGTGTTGGGGACATAAGAGACTCTTAGTTATTTGGTTGCAGGGTTGCTGGAGAGAGACCATCTTCATCCTACGCCTCCTACGGATTGATAAACTTAGGTCATCCACTTGAGGGAAATTTGCTATTATCCTACAAACCTCTGCACTTGAAGGCCCAACAACGTCTACAAGAAGAAGGTTGTGTAGTAGACATCAACGTGCCACATCAAAATTGTGAAATTGGTTATTCAAACATCACACAACACCTTTTTGGGCCACATGCATATCCTAGCTAGGACACTCACATGTGACACTTCCATCTGTGGGCCCACGAGGCCATCGTCGATGCATGCATGCATCACTTTGACCTACATTGGGAGAGGTTAATTAATTTCACCATCGATGAGGATTCTTTTGGGTTGTACATATATTATGGGAGGAGCATATAGTATGCGGTGAAGAGGGGGTGATGCGGAGGATCCCACATTCATCCCCATGTACACTCTGACTACTCTCCAAGCCCCAAGGATACATAAGATGAGACCTCGACTATACACCATTGGACACAAGGTGAACTCGCTCCTCTTCGAACCATCACTTTCCATATGTGAGACATGGCTACTACCTCAAATATATGTGCTATGCATGACCAAGAACAAAAAGGAGGACCATGGACAAGACGATGAGGACACCAAGTACAAGGAGCTGCCAAAGAAGCTCCAGCGAGCGGACGTCCGGCCTCCACCGGACGATCTGCCAGCGAGCGGACGTCCGGACTCCACCAGACGACCAGCGCCTGAAGCACAGCCAATGCCAGCTACAGCACCTCCCAGCGAGATGACGTCCGGCCCCCACCGGACGACCGGTAATATTAACGGAAGTCCGAAGACACCGGACGTCAGGTGTCTCTTCACAGAACGTCTTCAGCGGACGTCCAGCGACTAGGGGACGACCGGTCCCTCCTGAGCCACCGGACGACTGGTACCTACCTGTGCACAGCCGGGCCTTTGGCCTTGTATCCCTCTCCCACTTACCCCTTCGTCGCTCTAGACTATATATACTCCTCCACCCCCACCATTTGAGGGTTAGCATAGGTTTAGCTCATTTGAGATAGAGCTTTGCTCATTCATACGGATCTACTCCACGAGAGAGAACGCGCGCCTCTATGGAGAAGATCCACCTTGGATTCAAGACCCCCTCACAAGTGGCCCCCATCAAGACGTTCTCACGATCATGTTGGTTTTGGATCATGTGATCTCTATGTGTACTTGGATGTAGCATATGTGTGATCGTTCTTGTTGCTTTGAGTGATTCTCTCGTGTTTCCCCTCGTGTTCTTCGTGTTCTTCGCGGGATCCGCTCCTTTCATGAAAGATCAGCCATCTAGGGTTCCACCCTACATTATCTTGGTATCAAAGCCATGTTGATCACGATTTCGAAGCCTTCCCTCGTTGTTTTCTAGCCTAATTTTGTTGTGTTCTTCCCCAATTTCGAAAATCCCCACCAAAAATAGCCCCAATTTTTTTGTGCTTTGTTAGTTTGATGAAGTTTTGTTGGATTTGATCCATGGATGCTTGGTTTCAAGTGGATCTAGCATTTCCCCAAGTTTCCCCACTTTTTATCCACGAAATATCATCAATTTTGACCCCAAAATCATCAATTTCCGCCCAAAATCGCGTCCCAAAACTCGCATCTCCCGTTGACCCCGACCCACCGGACGACCGGCGTTTTTACGGACGTCCGGACCCCCACGAAGCACTGGACGTCCGTCATCCATCGGACGACCGGAACCGGCCAACAGAACGAAATAAGCGAATTCCCGAGCCCGACCGGACGTCCGGCGACCGGACATCCGTCTATTTACAAGCGTCCGATACTTGTAGTTTCACACTTCAGCTGATGTTTGTTTTGTCCATAACTAATTCATCCGAACTCCGATTTTGACGTTCTTTAGCTCATTTTGAAGCTATTGACATCCCCCTTCCCACAAAAATACTTCCAACATCATTTGACTCCATTAAATATTTGGAACTTCAGCATCTTTGCCTAGGGCTTCCACCACATCATCCGCTACTCCACCACCGACTTCCGCAACCTAAACCATTGTGATCCATATAGCATTAGTGGTTGGTTGAGTAGTGATTAGAGTCTCCTAAGGTGTTTCGGCTATTTAGGGACAGTTGCTTCTTCATCAACCTCCACTACCGCATAGGCTTACCCACCATACACTTCCGCCACCCCAATTTAACCGAATTTTGTTTGAGTTGTGAGTTGTGTATCCTAAGGTGTTTCGGCTACTTAGGGACGGTGACCTTCAACTCCGACTCACATAACCCCATAACCTCCACTTCCGCATTGCCTACTCGCATAACCCATCATTGCATTTCCGCAATCCCATTGAGCTTCCACAACACCACCACCACATCCCACTACCACCATTTGACATTTGTCTTTTGAGATTTTGAGTTCGCGGTTTTTCCGTTTCCTAAGGTGTTTCGGCTACTTAGGGACGAGTCTCCATAATCTTGATATCTCCATCAAGATCACTGCCACTCATCATTGCCACGAGGTCGTCATCGACATTGACCACTTCACCATCATCCGTCCGTGGCTTACAAACGAGAAACCCTCGACGGTAACCTCCATACCGGTATCATCTTGGTATCGTGGTATCCCTCCATTGTATATTCCCTTGTCATTGCATTGATAACCCCTAGCCTATTCTGCGTCACTTGCCTATCGAGACTAGCCATTTGAGTATTGCCGGCAACGTTACTTGTGCACATTACTGATCTACACCATACATTGCATACAAACCATATCATATTGGTATCATATCATCTCATGTGCCTCAAGTTTGTTCCCTCATATACACAATTGCTATCTTGGTTTGTGCATTTCGCATTGTGGCCATATACAAAAAAAAGCTTTTAAGCAAAAGAGAAAGAGCAAAGAGCTTGTAAGAAATGGCCATATCATCACACCACATTACATATCATACTACCATATTGATCATCTTGGATCATCGTGTGTGAAACACCGGTAACCATACATACATAGCATACTTGGGATAGAAAGCTCATATATTTTGCATCTTATAGGTTGTGCACAAGTGTCGTATCCGCCTATTGAGCAATCGTGCTAGCGTCTCTCTTGAGTTGTGCAACATGAGCGTTTTTCGTGGATTCCACATTTTGAGCTCATTCCTTGGTTACACGACCCCATTTATCTATCCGTGTGTGTGTTTTCGTGTGCCACCCATATTCCTATTGGTCTACTTGTTTCACTTGCGAATTTGTGAATCTCTTTCAACATTACTGACTCTTGCTAACATATTGCATCAAAAATTTTTGTGCCACTATCCTCACCGAACACCACCATAAGCCTTATTTGTGCAGGTGTGAGAAATCGACAAGATTGGTACCAATTGTGCTATTTCCTTGTTACATCATTGAGTGATCATTGATCCATTTTCAACATTGGTCAAGGTACATTTGGTATTGTTCTTCTCTTTCTTCCACTCATATTTGCTCGAGTCTTGTGATGGATAGGCAAGGCATTTCATCTCTGGTCTTCCACAACAACGACGGCGTGAACAACTACATCTCAAGTCACAAGTCTTTGGAGCGCAAACATGATACAAGCTAAAGTTGTCCACGTCCACATCTCCATGGTGACCATCATCACATTCGTGATACAACTCATCATGAAGGGCAAGTCACCTCCAAGCATCATGTGCACGACGACGACGAACGACAACTACTACGAGCTCAAGTACGACAATGACAACATCAGCACAAAGATGCTCACCAAGCGCAAATGTAGAAGTCCCAGCAAGCCCTACTTCATGCCAAGTCCAAGCTTCATGAGCAAAAGAGAAGACCGCGAGACGAGCACCACCAAGACGGAGCTATGGCTACACCAACCACTTCGGCATCTTCGCGAAGTGTTCTCAAGGCATCTTTGCCTTCAGACGTACGACATATTCACCTACTTCCCATGAGTTCGCCTACGTCAACATTTTCAACTACAAGGCGACCACCTACAAGTGAGGGCGACACTTCCATCTTTGGAAGCCCCTCAAGGAAGATGGTCGAGCATGGGAAATTCCCTCCGGTCATGGAGACGAGCTACGAGGTGCCACATCATGTGGGACTCCAACAACAAGATGGTGACAAGAAGGTCGAGCAAGGGCCATCCCCTTCGACCACAACGACGAGCATGAACCTCTTCAACTATATGAATATGGCACCCCAAAAGGACTCATTCTCCGAGTCAAGCTACGAGACCGCACATGAGACCTTTATCTTTGGTCTTAGAGGAGAGTGATGATGTGCCATCTTTTGCCTTCATCTGAGGCTACGACTATGACATGATTGAGCATGAAGACGTTTGCACCTACATCTCTACGACACCCATATATCATGAGATGCCCCAATTGCCATGTGAGGAGAGCCACCACCACATGAGTGACATGAGTGACTCCACCATACATGACATTGAGAGCATTTCCTATGAGAGGATGAGTGTGACCACCACTAGCCCCACACATGAGAGCATGCCACACATCCTATGTGAGGTTGAGAGCCATTTGAGTGACTCCACCAACCATACGAGTGAGAGCATCCAAGAGGGAGTGAGTGAGCCGCAACACTTAGTGAGTGAGGTAGTTGAGAGGGCATGTGAGGACACTTTGATTTTTAATGACTTAACCTCTACTCCTAGTGTGTTTTCTTCTTTGGTGCTAGGTCTCCTACATGACGACATGCCTAACCTCGACGAGTCCATATCTCCAATAGAGACAACGATGGCTATGGTCGAAGAAGATGCACCCCCCACATGGTTCCATCAAGATGAAGATGAACACGACTTGGTCTTCGACACCTCGCCTACAACACATGAGCGATGCTCCAAAGGTAACATAGGCGATGGTGCTTCTCTTGTCCCACTAGTGGACTATTTTACAAATGATTGCTTGCATGATGTTGACACACCTATTCCCATGCTTCATGCTAGTGTGACTTCCTCATGTCATGACTTACCTATTTATGATGAATATGATGACGAGCATGTTGAGTTACCTAGTTGTGATGTTATGCTCCATAGGATATCATGTGAACATTCTTTTGGTCACATCATGTTTGACAATCCATTAAACTTGTCATATGCTGTGAATGAGATCTTCCATATTGCATCATTTCAATCTCAACATAGTAACTATGCATGTCGCATTAAAATAAATCCCATTTGCACTTATGGCATAGATGATAAGATGATGGTCATTGGCTTTTGTTTTTCATGTGATGCTATTGCCATGCTTCCTTTACATGATTTGCGCAATTCATCTACTATGCCATGCCATGATCACAATGTTCCAAATATGCATTGTTTTGAATGTTGAAAATATTCTCCGTGTGATGTTTCCACTAATGATCATGAGGATACCCCCATAGTTTCCTCGTAAATATTAGGAGATTTTGATGCATTCCATACTTTGCATGATTCCCATAATTTCTTGCACCATATGCATTACATGAATAACAATGCTCTACATATTTCTCATGATGCATTACACAATATGAGTCCCCATTATGCTATACATAACAACAAACCTATCATGATGGATGACATGTTTCTATATCATGCATCTCATTTATTCGAGCATTGGATATTTTGTGCTAACCAACACAAGCACGTGCGCATCATGATGGATGATGTGTACATATACCATGCACACACAATTTTCCCTTTGTCTTTGTTTTGTGTAGGTACTCATGTATACTCGTCAACCTCTCAATCCCAAGAGTTGACGAAACGAGCTCTTGAGAGCAACGACGATTGGGGATCCCGTCGATTATCATTCCCACCATTCCCTTCACTCAAGGACTACATGCATCTCTTATACTTGGCTCTCACACGGCTATTGGCTATATATCACTTGTTACTTTATGCCCATTGTATCTTGTTTCACTTTGCATGTTATGCCTCTTTACATGATTGTGCCATGCAATTGTGACCCTTGCTTGCATCTACCCATGATTCACCATTATGATACTCCTATGTGTATTTGCATGCTTGGTGGAGATCCTTGTTGCTATTGCCATGTTTATCATGTGCCTCATGCTATTGATGCTTGTTGTGTTGGGAGAGTCATGATGTCCCATTGCTATTTACATATGGCCTCTCGCCAATACAATGATGATACTTTGCTCATATCATCCTTTCATGCTTGTGCTATGTCATGTGAATCATTCATGCACACTATTTGCACCCATGACATGCTTGACATGATTACCTCTAGTACGTTCATCTTTGCACTACTAGCTTGCACCACTTGATCGCTCTGATTACTTGCTTTGTTGCATCACCCATGTTCCATTCTTACAATCTTTCTTGGGTTGATGACATATATGCTCTTGCCTCTCACATGATTTATCTTGATCATTGTCTCTTGTCTCCATTAGTGGCATCCTTCATATCCACTTGTATTGAGTGCCAAGTTGCTATGCTTATTGATCGTGGAGATTTGGACATATTACTTGTGATGCATGCTTGTTTCTTTGAGTCTATTCTCTTTGGTTGTTCTCGCATCATATGCATCCATACTATGAAATGCTCCCTTGTACTTTCTTATGATGAGCATGATGCATACACTTGTTTGGTATCCTACCACACGAATGATAGGTTTTGCACTTCCGCTAACCTCATTTGTTTTTCCAAGTATTTTTCATGTTCTTTCATTTCGGAGGATTCACAAGGCAGTGCCGTTATGCGACAACTTGGTCATGCAAAGACATACACGATGTGCGACACCAACATTTTCGACATTCTAATAAAGGTGAACTCCTTCCCTTTGAGCCATCCTCAAATACGCATATTGGATGGGTCACTCTTTCATTGTTGTTTCATTCTTGTTGTCTACATGATACATCTCGCGAATGGAGGAGCGACATTGAAGATTGGCTCTATGGACCTTCACATTGAGGAGCGCTCGGACTTATTGGATGCACCTTCGAACCTCCACTCATGCCACGACATCGAGCATTGGTACACCAACACTTCCATATTTGTTGATTGTGTTCACATATGCCATGCTTGATGGACATATCATACACATGGCAAATTTGCATCTTATGCATGGATTGACCCACATTATGATTTCCTTGTTGCATCTTGTATTCTCATGTCATCCATGATATATGAGCTTGTGCATTTCCTTAGCAAATTTGTTGTGATCTTTCTTGATGGCATCTTCATACATCATGACCATATTGCCCATCATCAATTGCATGATCACATACTCATATTGAGCACGCATTACCATGTTCATGCTTTCGATAAACCATCCCATTATGACATCATTTTGCACAATGGTTGCATTGATCACATTCACAATACATTTGTGTGCACAATTAATGCTCGTGCTCCCATGAATGCTTTACATATCATTTTACATCTGTAGGATAAGCATCATGTGTCTTGCCATGCACAATATTGCTAAACGGACTCATTCTTACATGATGGACACTTTGTGTGCACTAACCATTGTATTTTCGAGTATCGTTTTTGTTTGCTCTTTTTGCATGTATACCACTCCGGCATGATGCGGAGCATCCTATGGACATCACCATATCAAGAGTCCGTTCGGTGAGCGACACGTGCGACATCTATTTCACATACACAAAGGTGAATCATCTCCTTTACATGTGCTCATTTGACCCCTTCAAGGATGGTATACTACTTGACACTTCTCCCGTGTGCATATATAAGTATTGTCGAAACGCTACGCATGACGTGGAGGAGTGCAAGCGCCAAGGAACACCTACACCATCCGTGAGGGTAGCGTGGAAGCAAGGATAGAAGAAGAAGGAGTTGCGGAGTCTACAGCGACCAGACAACCGGAAGCCACTGGACTTCCGACGCTCTACAGCGCCCGGACGACCTATGTCCACCGGATGTCCGACGCGACCACGCCAGGACCAGCCAGGAGATCTACAGCGGCCGGATGACCGACAACCTCCGGACGACCGGTGATATTAACGGAAGTCCGACGACACCGGACATCTGGTGCCTCTTCAACAGAATAGTTTTAGCGGACGTCCGACGACCAGCGGATGATCGGTCCGTCCTGAGCCTCCAGACGTCCGACCCCTACCAGACGTCCGATACCTGCCTGTGTGCAGCCGGGCCTTTTGCCTTGTATCTCTCTCCCACTTACCCCTTCGTGGTTTAGACTATAAATAGACCACCTCCACCTCCTTTCTAGGGTTAGCATTGTGATAGCTCATATTAGAGATAGAGCCTCGCTCATCCATATCGGATCTACTCCATGAGAGAGACCGCGCGCCTCTACGGAGAAGATCTACCTTGGATTCAAGACCCCTCACGTGAAGATCCCCTCATGGATTCAAGACCTCCTCACGGAGCAGAACCGGTTGAGGGAGTCCTGGACTAAGGGGTCCTCGGGCGTCCGGCCTGCTAGCCATGGGCCGGACTGATGGGCTGTGAAGATACGAAGACCGAAGACTGCACCCGTGTCTGGATGGGACTCTCCTTAGCGTGGAGGGCAAGCTTGGCGACTAAATATGTAGATTCCTTTCTCTGTTACCGACCTTGTGTAACCCTAGATCCTCCCGGTGTCTATATAAACCGAAGGACTTAGTCCGGATAGGAGAGAGACTCATTACCATAGCCATACCAGCTAGGCCTCTAGGGTTTAGCCATTACGATCTCGTGGTAGATCAACTCTTGTAATACTCGTATTCATCAATATCAATCAAGCAGGACATATGGTATTACCTCCGTAGAGAGGGCCCGAACCTGGGTAAACATCATGTCCCCTGTCTCCTGTTACCATTGACCTTAGATGCACAGTTCGGGACCCCTACCCGAGATCCGCCAGTTTTGACACCGACATTGGTGCTTTCATTGAGAGTTCCACTGTGCCATCGACAAAAGGTCCGATGGCCCCTTCAATCGTCGATAGTGGCGCTGTCCAAGGAGAAACCTTCCTTCCCGGACAGATCTTTGTGTTCGGCGGCTTCGCGTTGTGGGCCAACTCGTTTGGCCACCTGGAGCGGATCGATAGCTACGCCCCTGGCCATCAGGTCAGATTTGGGAGCTTGAATTACGTTGCGGACATCCGTGGAGATTTGATCTTTGCCGGATTCGAGATCGCGGTAACCGCTCCTGGTCACCTTGACGAACATGACCTAAATCTATCGTCAGACCGCATCCAGGAGATAGCTCCTGTGACCACTCTGGCCTTAGATCCAGAGCACGTGGCGACATCCAAGGATTGGAGGCTCAACCCCACCACGGAGGCCACAGATTCCCCGGCGTTGGAGCCGCACATGGACTTAACCCCACGCAATACTCGTGTCACCGGAACTTAGGACTCTCCTCCGGGTACAAGTTCCGAACCATGTGAGTCCGCGGATACCGAACTTGATCGCTTATCGATCTTCAAGTTCAGCGCCGTAGACATATTCCAGCACTCGCCCTTGGGTGATGTGCTGAACTCATTAAAGAACTTGTCCTTGGTGGGGGACTCATAGCCGAACTATGTACGGTTCGAACTAGAGGCTGATGATGGGGAATTTTGCTTCCCACCCGCCACCCACTTCATAGCCACTTTCTAGGATTTAACCGACATGCTTGACTATGGCTCTGAAGACATCGCCAGTATGGATGACGATGCTGACAAGGAGCAAGGCCAAAACCCGCCATTCACTGGACGATGGACGGCCTCTTATTCCTACGATGTATACATGGTGGACACGCTTGGAAAAACTAACAACAATGACAAAGAGGATCCAGTTGAGGATAAACCTCCTGAGAGACAGGCCAAGTGCCAGCTTCCTCGATGCCGCTCTAAGTCACATCGTTCCAAAGACTGCAGTACGGGCACCAGAAAAAATAATACTCCGGACGATGCCGAAAATAATGAAGACCCTGTCAAGATAACCTCCGAACAGGGGGAACGGGATAATGGGCAAGTTAGCCCTGATGAACAGGCCATACACGGAAACTTGGAGGACAATAATTATCTTCTGCTCTCCGAGGGTGACAAGAGCCTCGGGAACGAGGATTTCATCGTGCCCGAGGAACCTCTTGAGCAGGAGCGCTTCAAACGCCAGCTAATAGCCACTGCAAGGAGTCTGAGAAAGAAGCAGCTGCAGCTTCAAGCGAACCAAGATCTGCTCAATGATAGATGGACCGAAGTCCTAGCCGCCGAAGAATACGGCCTTAGTGGCCCATCCAAAAGCTACCCGAAGCGTAGATTGCTACCTCAGTGTGACGACAAGGTGCTGGAGCCCATACCATCATCGCACAATGCGGCAGGTCGACCACAACTTGGTCCGGATAAAGCGGCAACTCAAGCCGAAAACTAGAACGCCCCACCTCGCCGTAAAGGCAAGAATAAAACAGCTCGGGGTTGTACATACGACCTTCAACAGGACATGGATAGTAGAGCAGGACATGCAAGATCGATCTACGGATCGCGAGGACATGCCTTGACATGCGACGACGACCACCTATTTGGACGTGACAAACCTAGACACGCCCGGGCCGAAAACCGCAAATGGAGTCCATGGGAGGTACGTCGCAATGTGGCCCAACATAGAGGCGCCGCACATCCTCTTTGCTTCACAGATGAAGTAATGGAGAATGAATTCCCAGACGGGTTCAAACCCATGAATATCGAATCATACGACGGAAGAATGGATCCCGCGGTATGGATCGAGGACTTCCTCCTCCATATCCACATGGCCTGCGGAGATGACCTTCATGCCATCAAATACCTACCACTAAAACTCAAAGGACCAGCTCGGTACTGGTTAAACAGTCTGCCGAAAAATTCTATTGGCAACTAGGAAGATTTGGAAGACGCCTTTCACAACAACTTCCAAGGAACATATGTACGGCCACCGGACAACAGTGATTAAGTCACATTGTCTAGCAGCCTGAAGAGTCAGCCAGGAAGCTCTAGACTAGGTTCTTAGTTAAAAAGAACCAAATCGTCGACTGTTCGGACGCGAAAGCCCTTGCGGCCTTCAAACACAGCGTCCGGGATGAATGGCTTGAACGCCACTTCGGTCAAGAAGGACCTAGATCCATGAAAGCCCTTACTGCTCAAATGACCCGCTTTTGCGCGGGAGAAGACAGCTGGCTCACTCGTAGAAGCAAACAGCGCCAGCGACTCGGGCACTTCCGAATTCCGAGACGGCAATGGCAAGCCACGACAAAGCAAACACAATAGTCGCAATGATAATGAAAGATCACGCGACACATCGGTCAACGCCGGATTCATCAATCCAAAACCCGGTCAACAGAAAAAGCCATTCAAGGCGAACCGAGACAGACCATCCAACCTACACAGGATACTGGACCGACCCTGCCAGATTCATGGCCACCCCGATAAACCAGCTAATCATACCAGCAGAAGTTGGGTCTTCAAGAAGGCCGGCAAGCTCAACGCGGAACACAAGGGGACGAGGCCGCCAGGCGATAGGGATGACAAGGAGGTTCACCAACCAAATACCGGGGGTCAGAAGCAATTTCTCCCCGAGGATCGATCAACCCTGGAGCAGAAATAGAAGTTCGGCTTCCACCGTGCACCTCATATACCCGCAAAATTTGTACCGTGCATACATCACTACGCACTTAAGATACCATGGGCATTGGCGGAAGCACAACACAGACAAGCCGACAAGCATTCCCATAACATTTTTTATCTACTTTCCTTTTTTCTTTCTTCATTATCTCTTAAAAACAGGTGACTCAAAGGACAAACATCTAAACCGACTCCATCGGAGTTCGGATCTGTACACTCACCTAAGAGGCTACTTCCGTCAAGGATTCCCCTCGTCGAGGACAGGCGGCGCAAACGTGCGATAGGAGGTCCAAAATAAACTTTTTGCAGACCGCACTCTTTATTTCGAGCCTCTAATATGCCTTTTCCTCCGCCTTCGATCCCGTGCATGTCAAATAGCCGGGGTTGAGGTCTTTTTATATATAAAGTAACCATTGGCATATTGCCCAGGTCCCAATAAACATTATCCGAATTAATCATTCGCGTCTTTTCGCAAATGAATATGGCTCCTATGGTCGTTTCACAGATATACCTTGCATAACCTGCCAGGGGCTCGGTATGGGAACAAATGAGTTGCCAACAAAGTCCGAACAGCTTCACAGCGTACTTCGGCGTTGCTAGTTTGGCCTTATATGCATCAGCTCCGAATCATGTCTTGGGTCAATGGTTGGGTTGCCCGGCTCCTATGCTTGCTGCCTTACGTTCCGCTCTATCGGCTAGGGTAGTAAAGGGAGAACTACTGCGATTGTGCTTCCAGTTCATCTGGTCAAGCACCTCAGTAGAGAAAGCCGAAAACCGACTGTCATGATGTTGCGCGAGCTGGTCAACCACTCGATGACTTATCGGAATCTGTCGCGATTCCCTCCATATCACACAAAGGACCATTTTTCAGGTCATATATGTAACGCACCATATTGGAATAAGCCGTATACATACCAGGGGCTATATCGTAGCCCCCCCTATAAAACTCCTATGGCTAAGTGAAAGTGTTAATGCCCTATAGTCGGATTTCCTGGTTCGCCACATTATCACCTCCTTCATGGACCAAGACGTTGGATCAAGAGTGATTAAATGCTTTTCCGAACACCCCCATACATCCTACGAGGGGGCTGAAGCCGACGACTGGAAAACTTTCAGATCATATTAAAACGGCCGCACAGGAGGAACACAAGCTTTCGAGAAAAACATAAAAATAAATTAACTATAAAATTGTCTTTTATAATTCTCATACACCTCACTCGAACATTATGTCTTTCAAGCATTGACCCTCTATCAAGCGGGCGGCCTCTAGGACGTCTTCAAAATAATGCTCTGGTTCGTAACGGTCCTTGCCCTTCGGTGGACTCTTCGCTACAACATCGATGGCCTTCATCTTCCCCCAGAATGTCTTGACTCGGGCAAAGGACATCCGTGCACCCTCAATGCACATCGAGCTCTTCACAACATTGATACGTGGCACTGCATCAACAAGCGTTGCACCAAGCCGAAGTAGCTATTCAGAAAAGGCTCAGTTGGCCACAACCGAATTATGACGTTCTTCATGGCAGCGCCGGATATCCTATGAAGCTCGGCCCATTGGGACATCTGTTCATTCAGCAACAGAGGGTGCTTCGATGCGCCAAATTTTGACCAGACAAGCTTCTCCATTGCATACCTCTCTCGCGCCTGGTAAAACTACGCCGCACTGGAAGAACTCTTCGGCAAGTCTAAAAACTCATTCAGAGAACTCCACACTTGGTTAAGCTGAGCATAGTTCGGATTGCCAAACTTAGTCCGTAGAAAAAGGGCTTGCCAGCTGCAATCTCCCCAGCTTGCCGGATCTCCTCATGGGCTGCTCTGGATTCAGACCGTGCTTCTCTCACCTCTCGTAAGGCCTTGTCAAGTTTAGCCATTTTGGCTTCATTCTTGTAGGATCAAAAGTATGTCTAGAGGGGGGTGATTAGACTACTTGACCAAATAAAAATCTAGCCTTTTCCCAATTTTAGTTCTTGGCAGATTTTAGCAACTTTGAACAAGTCAAGCAATCTTAACAAAATTCAAGCAAGCATGCAAAGAGTATATGAGCAGCGGAAAGTAAAGCATGCAACTTGCAAGAATGTAAAGGGAAGGGTTTGGAGGATTCAAACGCAATTGGAGACACGGATGTTTTGTCGTGGTTCCTATAGGTGGTGCTATCGTACATCCACGTTGATGGAGACTTCAACCCATGAAGAGTAACGGTTGCGTGAGTCCACGGAGGGCTCCACCCACAAAGGGTCCATGAAGAAGCAACCTTGTCTAACCCACCATGGCCATCGCCCATGAAGGACTTGCCTCAGTAGCGGTAGATCTTCACGAAGTAGGCGATCTTCTTGCCCTTATAAACTCCTTGGTTCAACTCCACAATCTTGTTAGAGGCTCCCAAGTGACACCTAGCCAATCTAGGAGACACCACTCTCCAAGAAGTAACAAATGGTGTGTTGATGATGAACTCCTTGCTCTTGTGCTTCAATTGATAGTCTCCCCAATACTCAACTCTCTCTCACGGGATATGGATTTGGTGGAAAGAAGATTTGAGTGGAAAGCAACTTGGGGAAGGCTAGAGATCAAGATTCATATGGTAGGAATGGAATATCTTGGTCTCAACACAAGTGCAGGTGGTTCTCTCTCAGAAAATAAAGGTTGGAAGTGTAGGTTTGTTCTGATGGCTCTCTCCACGAATGAAGAGGAGGTGGAGGGGTATATATAGCCTCCACACAAAATCTAACCGTTACACATAACTTTCCAAACTCGGTGGGACCGAATGATTAAACTCGGTCGGACCGATTCAGCAAAGCTAGTGACCATTAGGGTTTTCGGTGGGACCGACCTTCAACTCGTTAGGACCGATATGATTAGGGTTAGGGCATAACGTAATCTCAGTGAGACCGAT
This sequence comes from Triticum urartu, assembly GCF_003073215.2. Classification (NCBI taxonomy): domain Eukaryota; kingdom Viridiplantae; phylum Streptophyta; class Magnoliopsida; order Poales; family Poaceae; genus Triticum; species Triticum urartu. The sequence goes on along the minus strand of NC_053022.1, from coordinate 153,761,326 downwards.
TACACAAACTCGGTGAGATCGATTTTGGTAATAAGCTAACCAGAGAGTTGGTCAGGGAAACTCGGTGGGACCGATCGCTCATTTCGGTGAGACCAAAACATTACGAAGGGAGAACAGAGAGTTTACATTGCAATCTCGGTGGGACCGATCGCTCATCTCGGTGAGACCGAAATGTTACGAAGGGAAACAGAGAGATTACAATCCCATCTCGGTGAGACCGAGATCCCTATTGGTGAGACCGATTTTCCTAGGGTTTGTGGCAGTGGTTATGACATTTGAATCTCGGTGGCGCCGGATAGAAAGAATCGGTGGGGCCGAGTTTGACTTTTGGTTTAGGTCATATGTGGATGTGAGAAAGTAGTTGAGGGTTTTGGAGCATATCACTAAGCATTTTGAGCAAGAACCTCATTAAGCAACACCTCATCCCTCCTTGATAGTATTGGCTTTTCCTATAGACTCAATGTGATCTTAGATCACTAAAATAGAAAATGAAGAGTCTTGAGCTTTGAGCTTGAGCCAATCCTTTGTCCTTAGCATTTTGAGGGGTCCACTTTTCTCATCCATGCCATGCCAATCATTGAGCTTTCCTAATATATTAATCTTGAAGTAGCATTAGCTCAATGAGCTATATGTTGTTAGGAATTACCAAAACCACCTAGGGATAGTTGCACTTTCAATCTCCCCCTTTTTGGTAATTGATGACAAAATATAGATCAAAGCTTCGACAAATGATAATAAGAGTGAAAAACATTGTCGCTTTAAGAAGTATGTGAAAAACAAGAGCTTCCCCTAAATTTGTGCATAGTTTAAGATTTGCTTTGGACTGCAAATGCACAAAGAGTTAGGATCATGGGTTACTCTTCCATGTCACATACATCTTGGTGGAGCGCTCAAAATGATAATAATTAAAATACATGCACTCATCACCAAGAAAAATGAATGATCATATAAAAGGATAATGTCATCCAACAAGCATTAAGGTAGCATATGATCAAACACATGATCATCTAAGCAAGCACAAAGTATAAAGTATCTCAACCAAGCAAATAAATGAAGTTTAACCACCAAACAAAAAGAGAGAATAAAAAGCAACACTCTCACTCTCTTAAAGCCTATGATCTATACATTTTCTTCCCCTTTGGCAACAAGTTACCAAAAAGTTCATAAAAATGCATAGTGCTAGATCGACACTCAGGCTTGGTCTTCAGGTGGTGGTGTAGACAGAACTCCAAGAACGAAGGCATCAGTCGATGTAGATGGATTGTAATACCCCAAAATTTTATTTTTTATTTTTATCAACTTCTTTATTTGATTTAAAGAAGGTCACTTGAATTTTTCAAAAAAAGGGGCTCATCTTCTCAAATCTTTTTACGACAAATATTTCATAAGTTCTTCTCAATCTTGATTTTTGGTCTTGAAGATTTTTCATCTTGTGTTGGCTCAACACAAATAATTTTGGAAGGTTTTTAAAATTCCTTTTCATTAAAAATAATTCCTATAAATTATGAATTTTATTCATCCCCATTCAAAAATTACTCTCTTGCCATGACCTATGTTGAATACTTTCTTCCAAAACCACCTCCCCACTTTGGCTCAAGTCAAGCATCAAGTCCAGCAAAGTTAAACTTCCCCTAGATTTTTATTCTATTTATTATAAACTTAAAATATTTTTCTACCAATTATTTAGACCTTAGTGATTTACAAAGGAACTACTAGATTTCCTTTGAGTTTTGGTTCCAAATAAATTCCTCTGGCTAGCCCTTAGTGTCCTCAACCTAGATCCATAAAGATCTGCTAGTTCACAGTACAAAATTTTCAAAATTTGCTTGCTGCAAGTTTGGACCAGATTTGCCATTTTTGGTGAATTTCATTCTTTTTATTTTCCAAAAATTCTGAGATAATTCAGGCAGTCTCCAAAGGCATCAAGAGATCACTTCACCAAGTTTCAGCTCAAGAGAAATTTTCCACGTGCATAAATCATTTCGTCGAACAGGTGGCCGGCACTGTTCCTGTCATGTTTCAGAAGTTCAGTGTTGGGTTCAGTCGTCAGTGTTGTTTTCGTCAGGGCTCTTCGTCAATCTCGCCAGTAGCTGCCTTGGATCGTTGCTCAGTGCTCCTTCTTCTTATCCAATGCGCCGCACAGTTGTTTGGCCGGTCGCGAGCGTCGGTGGCGACGTGTCACGTCAACTCCGGCGTCTTCCGTGGTGGCAGAACCGCCGTGGCGACCAGTAGGGGCCAGCCCTGTAGTACGGCGCCGTCCAGCACTGCCCACACCACCAGGAGCCTCCGTGTGGCTGTCCTCTTCCCTGTGCATGCTGCAGAACCGTCGCCGTGGCCTGAGAGGCGCAGAGCGCACTCTCTGCCGCCGACGAGCCCGTGAGCTCCTTCCGTCGAGGCCACGGGAGCAGGCCAAATCCAATCAAGATTAGTTGTTGAATGGAACCAGTGAACTAATCAGAAGGTGCCCAGTCACCTAAACCTCCAGTCCGACCACTACCTCGCCGTAATCACTCGCCGGAGTGATCCCGTTCTCGGCAACCGCCTTGGGCCGGCTATAAATAGAGGCCCCGAGCTCGCCTTCGACCTAGCACCACTCCTCCACCTCACCAGAGCCGCGCCCAGCCACTAGAAGGACCTCGAGGAGGCCTTCTTTCCCAACTCCGGCTGCCACGACCCGCTCTGGTAGCTAGCTTGATTCACTTGATTCCTTGCATAGCTCTAGCTCAAACTTGGGGAGGAACCTCCTAGTGCACCCACTCCCCTAACCCGCGCTTCAATTTGGCATTTGCAGCTCTCGTCGGAGGGATCCATCCTCGACCAAACCGCCGTCCGCCGGAGTGGAAGCCGCCGTCGGCGTGGTGCTCGCCGATGACCAAATCCACCACCCACCGACGCGGAATTGTCCCCTGAGTGCAACCATTCCCTTGCTTTCCTCTGGATCCCCGTCGATCATCGCCGGCGATCATCGTTTGCTTCGGCCGGTGGTGGGATTTTAAACCTGACATGCGGGACCCCCTCGTCATCCTCTCCTGTTTTATTCGAAACGTTTTCTGAAAGCGCCTTCGGGCAAAGTACGTTTTCCCTTTGGGTTGGCGTATTTCCAACCGAAACGTTTTTTGTTTTTTTTAAACTAGCGCCTGGAAAGTTTCTCTTTCATCACAGATTAGTCCCTGGACTAAAACCTTAATAACTTTTAAACAGAAGATGATTTTGAGTTGATTCTTTTTCTGTCATCTTTATTTTTCTATCTAGTTTTTTTATCATATTTATTTGAAAAATATTTGGAACAATTTTTATGCACACACGGTATTTACGTTAGTATCCGATTTCTTTTAGAACGTAGATACCGAAGGAGGTGACGGAGCCGCAAACTTCGCTGAGCTAGACTCTGACTACTCCGAACCAAGCAAGTATGTTTAACCTTTGATATGATGAGTGTTTTTCATGATTGCTTAAGTGGTTTCCTCATGACATGTTTATATAAGCATTTGTGAATGTTATATTCCATGCAAGCAAGCTGCAAGTGAGCTTCGAAATTCGATGTATTCATATGATGGTGAGATAACCTGATCAAGTCGTGGCATGATAGGTTGCAAGCTGGTATTGTTGAAGCATGCCAGTTTTATATCAACTGTTTAACTCCAGTATTAACATGGATCAAGTCTTGTTCCCATTCGTCCCCTTCCGTGCTACCACATGTTTTCTGCAAAGAATACGGTTTAGTAAGTTGCAAACCTATTTCCTTGTACACACCAAATAGATAGGGATGGCAATTTTATCCATGGATCTGGATACCCAAGGATACCCGACCCGGTTGGGCAAGGGTATGGAGCACATTTCTGCCCGTGGGTCCGTGGATATGGATACCCACGAACAGACGGGTTGGGCATGGTTTTAGTTTGTGCTCCATGGATATCCAATGGATACCCATATGACATGTGGGGCCAAATTCCAGTGACAGTAGAAATCGCAAATCAATGGGAGATGGCAGGAAATATGCAACTTGTGCCATGAGCTATATGCTACAGAATCAACCTCTGGTATGTCACACTTAAGGACTCATCGTATTACTTATTACCTACTTATGCATGTAGCTTATGTTGTCATTTGTGAGTGAATGATGATGAGTTGATTTGATCTTTGGGAAGGCTTCATCCTGACTTTTCTATGCCCATGGAGCACCATGGGTATGTGGGTTTCCAGCGGGTTTGGGCATGGGCACAAGTTGTGCCCATGGATAATTTGGTCGATGAGCACATGGTAGGAAGATGGGTAATGGGTTGGATTTGGACCAGCTCCACCCGCCCCAAACCCGACCCATTGCCATCCCTGCAAATAGAGGGGCCGCGATGAGGGTTCCATGGCCCTGGATTAAAGCCCGTCATCCGGTCAGGGGGCATGGGTGTTTCCGGTTGGGACCGAGAGGGGGGCACCCCTTAGAGCGCGTGATATAAATTTGATCCCATGCTAATCGAGGTTGTAGCCTCCCCGTCTTAGATTTTTTCTTGAACGTTGCCTAGGGTGATTCCTGGCAGCGGAATGTGGAATGGGTGTGTACTGGTTAGATGTGTTTCTCCTAAAATACCGTAAACGGAACTAGTCCTTTGTGACTACTAAAATCCGTTGGCTATGGTTAAAGAGTACAAACTCTGCAAAGTCAAAACCATTCGAGTAACCATGTCCATGGTCAAGGACTTTGATCAACATATTAGTGTCAATCTCAGTATCAGTCTCAGTGTTAGTCTTAGTGACAGTCTCCGGAGAATAAGAATGAAACTGAGAGTGGTAAACCCGGCTGAATGTTATTCATGTGGATGGACTAACCAGTTTATTATCATGTACCGAGTATTCCGTGGAATGATGTTACCTTCATGATCTACTTGAATTTGAATGATGAGATATAAGCCCTTTATGTGATGTCGCTCAGATGTCTGACTGTGGCATTATTGTTATTTACTTTTGATATAAGCCCTTTATGTGATGTCTCTTAGACGTCCGACTGTGGCATTCTTGTTATTTACTTTGATATAAGCCCTTTATGTGATGTCGCTTAGACGTTCGACTGTGGCATTCTTGTTATTTACTTTGATATAAGCCCTTTATGTGATGTCGCTTAGACGTCCGACTGTGGCATTCTTGTTATTTACTTTTGATATAAGCCCTTTACGTGATGTCGCTCAGACGTCCGACTGTGGCATACTTGTTATTTACTTTCATTATAAGCCCTTTTCGAGATGTCGCTTAGACGTCCGACTGTGGCACGTACTGTCATTTACGTTTCAATATAAGCCCTTTATGTGGTGTCGCCCTGACGCCCAACTGCGGCATGTTAAGTTATTTTACCTTTCGAGGCGTCGCTTCAGACACCCGATCGGTCTTCAACTATTTTATTGGGATTTCGGGAGGACTACCGCCTGACTTCCTTTTTATTTAACATGCAGTGCAAATTTATTATCTAAGTGCGCATTACTCGTCTGCTCGTATGCATCATGTTTGTATTTGTTATATCTTATGTCCAAACTGTCTTGCGAGTACATTCAAAGTACTCACCTGTCTTGTTCATTTGGCCAGATGTTGACGAAGGCGATCTTATGGATGAAGAGTACGATAGCGAGTCCGACGCCTAGAGGAGTCCCATTTAGTCCCGTGCGATCCTGGAGTTGGTCACTTGTATTATATACGCTTCCGCTACCCTAATAAAATCATCGAGCCTCACTCCTGCGCTTGATGAGCTGTAAGATTTTGGAGTCATGTCACCCACTTCACTGTGACATATCCACCACCACTTTTATTACGAGTCAGTAGTTATGCCACCATACTCTTTGTGTCATATCTGCCTTTATATATAATATCGGCGTGCTTGTAATAAATTGTTGAGCAGCCTCAGCTCAACCTTGTATAATATTTAGTACTTTTGGATTTCTGTATCAAGGTTTCGTCTACCGGTATGGAGGATTCTTCTATACTGGTCTGATATAATGGTCGGTTTTTCAATAAATGTTTTATTGGAAAACTGGTCCTAACAACCTTGGTATTAGAGCCAAGCTGACTGTAGGAAGCCACTAGGTGTGATCGCTAATCGGTTATTTGCGTAATAAGTGCTATTTTAACATTTTGCAAATGTAGCAATTTTCTGTTAGTCATCATAAATTTATGATTTGACTATTCGAAATTTTTTTCTACCTTTGTAGATGGCTGGCAGCGACTGTGAGTCACAGGTGTTCGCCAATGTGCCTGAGGGGTTTATAAAGCTTCTTGTCTCCATCACCAAGGTCGTGATCGGGCCATCGGCTCGTCCGGAGTTCACACTCTACCAGCACAAGATTAGCGACAGCGTGTCTATGCACCAGGCCGTGGTTCAATTCAAGGGAGGACGTTCTGAGTCACACCGCTTCCGATTTGTGGGAAGGGCCATGCCTACGGAGAGGCATGCCATGCAGATGACTGCCCGTGAGGCGATAACTCGTGTACGGGATGCCCTCCCTTTGATGAAGGCTCGTCGCTACCGCTACCTCCCTTGCCACGTGCCATACACTTGTCACTATGTGTTCGCTTGCGCTAGGGGGGAGAGAGATGAGGCTATTGAAATGTTGGTTGAGTATCTCAAAGCTCTTGAGGCAGCTTTTGATAACCTTGTGGACGACTTTGTGGCTGCTCGTATGGACTTAGTTCAGGGCTGTTCCGCCAACAGGAGGGAGCTCCTCCATACAGCACCACCACTGACTTACGTCTCGTCCTCAGCATCCTATACACCTGCCATCTTAGCCACCGCTCGCCGCCTACCTACCATTGAGGAGTTTGACCAAGTCATTGCTCCTACTCCAGTCAGTGCTGCACCACCTGCCGCGCCCGCATCAGCTCCTCAACCTAGTACTTCGCGCCTGGAGCCTATTAGTGAGGAGGAGGTGAGTCTCTAGCATCACTGGGTCTTACCCTCGGCAGGCCGAGGGAAGTTTTTACCATCTCCGACTGAGTGCGCCTAGCAGTCGTGCGATGTACCAGCTTGTATGATATGTTTATATGTATATAGGTTTGGTGAGAAGTAGTTTGTGTGCGCATCATGTAGGAACTCGGAGAAGTGCACTAGCCTAAATAACATGTCAGGAATGTGTACGCACATCCTGAGTGATGTATTGTATAATTACGGCTTGCGTGTAAGATATGTACTGAGCGGTCCTTCTCATGCCCAATCAAGTATTTTCTTGAAAAATCTTGGAGTTTTTTTTTAAAATCCGCCTTTGCAAAATTCTTTATTTTTGCCACTCAGTTTTTCTCATGAATTCTACAAAAATACCCCAGAGTGGAAAATGCCTCGTCCATGGACTCGTTCCATGCCAAGTCCGCCAGAAGAAAATTATGGTACCCAAACAAGTAACAATTTCACACAGGGGCAATCAAGTCAGCAAGGCAGTGAAGCAGCATTTTCTCAAGTATGCCGCCTTTATGAGCAAAGCCAGCAGCAACATCAAGAAATGATGAACCATGTTATCAATATGGGAAATCACCGTGAACCATATCAACAACATTCCAAATTGACTAAACTACCAAAGACACGTCCCCCAACGTTCTCTCACACTGATAGACCTCTTGAGGCCGATGATTGGCTTCGAGACATTGAAAGGAAGTTAATTATTGCACAATGTTCGGACCATGAGAAGGTGCTTTATGCAGCTCACTACCTCACTGGAGCAGCTGCATCATGGTGGGAAAATTTCCTACACATGCACCCCAATGAAAATAACATCACCTGGGAAGAATTTAAAGAAGGTTTTCATGGGGCGCACATTCCCAGAAGCATTATGAGGATCAAGAAAAGGGAGTTTGATGACCTCAAGCAGAGAAGCATGACAGTGACTGAGTACAATAGTCACTTTACTCAATTATCTCGTTATGCCAACGAGGATCATATGACTAAAAATAAAAAGATGGAAAAATTTCTGGACGGTCTAGCACCAGCACTTAAATGCCAGCTGGTCGTACACACCTTTCCGGATTTCAAAACACTTGTGGACAAAGCTATTACATTGGAAAATGAGCGCCGCAGCTTGGAGGATTTTCGCAAGCGCAAAAGGGACAAGACTACTAATGCTCGCAACAACCAGAACAAGACTGATTTTAAGAAAATTGGAGCGAACAAATCCACAACCATTGTTCCATGCCCAAGCAAAAAATTTCATGCAAGAGACAAGGATTTTACATATCACCCAGGTGTTACTTGCTACACTTGTGGAGAGGAAGGACACTATGCCAAACAGTGCCCAAAGCCAAGAAACTCGGCCCCCAAGCTGAACAACAGTGGAAATAATTCAACACCCAAGCATAACAACTTCAACCCCAATAACAATCACAAGAAGGGTCACTTGAACCATGTGACCAAGGAGGAAGCATAGAATGCCCCGGATATCGTACTCGGTACGTTCCCTGTCAACACAATACCTGCCACGGTTTTGTTTGATTCTGGAGCTTCTCACTCGTTCATTTCAAAGAAATTTTCTTTGCAACATGATTTTTCGATGCTTCCCTTGGAAAAATCCATGACCATCAAGTCCCCCGGGATTAAGCAAATCACTCAGACTTACTGCCAAGGTGTGGTTATTGAGATTGAGGGACTAAAGTTTCAGGCAAACCTCATTGTATTGGAAAATAAGGGACTGGATGTTATCCTAGGAATGGACTAGTTGACCACCAATAAGGGATTTATCGACTGCTTCAATCGGACTGTAATTCTTACTCATCATCACGGGAAGACGATAAAAATTGCATCTCAAGAAAGACCAATATCACAGCAACCAAGGTTGAACAAGGTGGACATTTCAGAGTTAAGAAAAGTTCCACTGGTGTGTGAGTTCCCTGACGTATTTCCCGAAGAACTACCAGGCATGCCACCAGACCGGGAAATAGAGTTCATCATTGAACTAGCACCTGGAACCACCCCCATTTACAAGAAACCCTCTAGAATGGCACCCACCGAGTTGGTAGAATTAAAGAAGCAAATAAAAGAATTACTGGACAAAGGATTTATACGGGCCAGCTCCTCACCTTGTGGTTCACCAGTATTATTTGCGAAGAAAAAGGATGGGACACTGAGATTATGTATAGACTATCGAGCACTCAACATGGTCACCCTAAAAAACAAATATCCAATGCCACGAATAAATGATTTATTTGACCAGCTCGCATAAGCCAAGGTTTTCTCAAAAATTGATTTAAGGTCAGGGTATCATCAATTAAAAGTACGGACAGAAGATATCCCTAAGACAACATTCACCTCTAGATACGGATTATATGAATTTACAGTAATGCCGTTTGGACTGAAAAACGCCCCCGCATATTTTGTCCACCTCATGAACAAAGTGTTTATGAAATTTATGGACAAATTTGTTGTGGTGCTCATTGATGATATTTTGGTATACTCTAAGACACCAGAAGAACATGCTGAACATCTCAGAATTGTACTGGGAGAATTAAAGAAACATCAATTATATGCCAAATTCAGCAAATGTGAATTTTGGTTAAGACAGGTTGGTTTTCTAGGCCACGTATTGACCCAAGAAGGTGTTGCCGTGGACCCAGAAAAAATCAAGGCCGTACTTGGCTGGAAACCACCAACCAACGTGACAGATGTACGAAGTTTCCTGGGGATGGCTGGATATTACCGAAGGTTTATTGAGGGGTTCTCCACCATAGCAAAACCAATGACACAGTTACTCAAGAAGGTTAAGAAATTTGTATGGACTGAAGCTTGCGAGAAAAGTTTCCAAGAACTCAAAAGGAAATTAACAACGGCACCAGTATTGGTTGTACCAGACATACACAAAAGTTTTGAAGTATATTGTGACGCATCCCGGAAGGGATTCGGATGCGTACTAATGCAAGAAGGAAAAGTAGTCGCATATGCTTCCAGGCAACTACGAAAGCATGAAGAAAATTATCCTAATCATGACATGGAATTGGCAGCAGTCATTCATGCACTCAAAGAGTGGAGGCACTTTTTGCTTGGAAATCGTTGTGAAATATATACAGACCATAAAAGCCTCAAATATATTTTCACACAACCAGAACTCAATTTACTACAACGGCGCTGGTTGGAATTAGTGAAAGATTATGATGTTGGCATTCACTACCATCCAGGAAAGGCGAATGTAGTCACAGATGCTCTTAGTCGAAACCCCAGCTCGGGCAACGACAGTCTACAGAACTTGAGACCTGAATTTCAGCAGGAGTTCGCCAAACTCAACTTGGTGATGGTCACTGAAGGCAATGTGTCAAATTTGGAAATACAGCCCACCCTAATGGAACAGATTAAGAAGGCTCAGCATGGACACCCCAGCATCGAAGGCATAAAAAGAAAAGTGAGTCTGGGCAAGGCTTCAGAATTCGTCGTAGACGATAAGGGAATATTATGGTACGGAGACAGACTTTGCGTACCAAATATAGAGGACCTCAAACAACAAATTCTAGCCGAAGGCCACACCGCTCCATATTCAATCCACCCTGGAGGAACCAAAATGTACGAGGACATTCAGGAAAAAATTTGGTGGCACGGTATGAAGAGGGATATAGCCACATTCATTGCATGTTGTGATTCATGTCAGCGCATTAAAGCTGAGCACCAAAAACTAGCAGGACTATCACAGCCAAACAGGATACCTGAGTGGAAATGGGATGAAATTGGAATGGATTTTATTGTCGGACTACCTCGGTCACGACACGGAAATAATGCCATATGGGTCATCACAGATAGATTAACTAAGGTGGCACATTTCATCCCAGTAAAGACAACCCACACCACTCAAAAGCTTGCCAAACTTTATTTCTCCTGTATAGTTTGTCTGCATGGAATTCCAAAAACTATAATATCCGACAGAGGCACTCAATTCGTCTCTAGATTTTGGGATCATTTACAACAAGCTCTGGGAACTCAACTAGTATTCAGTACAGCATACCACCCCCAGACTGGAGGACAAACTGAACGTGTGAACAAAATTCTAGAGGACATGCTAAGAGCATGTGTTCTCACCTATGGAACGAGTTGGGAAGAAAGCTTGCCATATGCCGAGTTCGCATACAAGAACAGTTACCAAGCTAGTCTACAAATGGCACCTTTTGAAGCCTTGTACGGGCGAAGATGTCGTACCCCATTAAATTGGTCAGAAACAGGAGACTGTCGTATCTTCGGCCCAGACATGCTCAAGGAAGCTGAGGAGAAAGTTAGACTAATCAGGGATCGACTCAACACAGCCCAGAGCCAACAAAAGAGTTATTACAATCAAAAACATCATGAAGTCAGCTTTGAACCGGTGAATATGTGTATCTATGAGTATCTCCTATGAGGGGCCTGCAACGATTCAAAGTTAAAGGAAAGCTAGCACCACGGTTTATTGGACCCTTCTGTGTGATTGCACGAAGAGGCACAGTGGCCTACCAGCTTGACCAACCCAAAGAACTGTCAGACGTCCACGACGTGTTCCACGTCTCACAGTTGAGGAAATGTGTAAGAAACCCAGAAACGCATGTATCTCACGAGAACATTGACATGCAACCAGACCTCACCTACACGGAACGTCCCATAAAAATATTGGAGGAGTCTCAAAGAAGGACCCATCAGAAAACAATTAAGTTTTTCAAGGTCTAGTGGAGTAATCACACCGAGGATGAAGCAACATGGGAAAGGGAGGATTTCCTTCGGGCAGAGTACCCACACCTATTTGAGGATCAGCTGAAATCTCGGGGACGAGATTTTTCCTAAGGGGGTAGGTGTTGTAACACCCCAAAATTTTGGTTTTGATTTTTATCAACTTCTTTATTTGATTTAAAGAAGGTCACTTGAATTTTTCAAAAAAAAGGGCTCATCTTCTCAAATCTTTTTACGACAAATATTTCATGAGTTCTTCCCAATCTTGATTTTTGGTCTTGATGGTTTTTCATCTTGTGTTGGCTCAACACAAATAATTTTGGAAGGTTTTTATAATTCCTTTTCATTAAAAAGAATTCCTATAAATTATGAATTTTATTCTTCCCCATTCAAAAATTACTCTCTTGCAATGACCTATGTTGAAAACTTTCTTCCAAAACCACCTCCCCACTTTGGGTCAAGTCAAGCATCAAGTCTAGCAAAGTTCAACTTCACCTAGATTTTTATTCTATTTATTTTAAACTCAAAATATTTTTCTGCCATTTATTTGGACCTTAGTGATTTACAAAGGAACTACTAGATTTCCTTTGAGTTTTGGTTCCAAATAAATTCCTCTGGCTAGTCCTTAGTGTCCTCAACCTAGATCCATCAAGATCTGCTAGTCCACAGTAAAAAAATTTCAAAATTTGCTTGCTGCAAGTTTGGACCAGATTTGCCATTTTTGGTGAATTTCATTCTTTTTCTTTTCCAAAAATTCTGAGATAATTCAGGCAGTCTCCAGAGGCATCAAAAGATCACATCAACAAGTTTCAGCTCTAGAAAAATTTTCCACGTGCATAAGTCATTTCGTCGAACAGGTGGCCGGCACTGTTCCTGTCAAGTTTCAGAAGTTCAGTGTTGGGTTCAGTCGTCAGTGTCGTTTTCGTCAGGGCTCTTCGTCAATCTCGCCAGTAGCTGCCTTGGATCGTTGCTCACTGCTGCTTCTTCTTATCTAGTGCGCCGCACGGTTGTTTGGCCGGTCGCGAGCGTCAGTGGCGATGTGTCACGTCAACTCCGGCGTCTTCCGCGGTGGCAGAACCGCCATGGCACAAGCAGGGGCCAGCCCTGCAGTACGGCGCCGTCCAGCACCGCCCACACCACCAGGAGCCTCCGCATGGTCATACTCTTCCATGTGCATGCTGCAGAACTGTCGCCGTGGCCAAAGAGGCGCAGAGCGCGCTCTCTGCCGCCGACGAGCCTGTGAGCTCCGTTCCGTCAAGGCCATGGGAGAAGACCAAATCCGATCAAGCTTAGCTGTTGAATGGAACCAGTGAACCAATCCGAAGGTGCCCAGTCACCTAAACCTCCAGCCTGACCACTTCCTCGCCGTAATCGCTCGCCAGAGTGATCCCGTTCTCGGCAACCGGCTCGGGTTGGCTATAAATAGAGGCCCCAAGCTCGCCTTCGACCCAACACAACTCCTCCACCTCACCAGAGCCGCGCCCAGCCGCTAGAAGGACCTCGAGGAGGCCTTCTTCCCCAACTCTGGCCGCCACGACCCGATCTGGTAGCTAGCTTGATTCACTTGATTCCTTGCATAGCTCTAGCTCGAACTTGGGGAGGAACCTCCTAGTGCACCCACTCCCCTAACCCGCGCTTCAATTTGGCGTTTGCAGCTCTCTTCGGAGGGATCCATCCTCGACCGAACCGCCATCCGCCAGAGTGGAAGACGCCGTTGGCGTGGTGCTCGCCGACGACCAAATCCACCACCCACCGACATGGAATTGTCCCGTGAGTGCAACCGTACCCTTGTCCTCCTCTGGACCGCCGTCGATCATTGCCGGCGATCATCGTTTGCTTCGGCCGGCGATGGGATTTTAAACCTGACATACGGGACCCCCTCGTCAGCCTCTCCTCTTTTATTCGAAACGTTTTCTGAAAGCGCCTTTGGGAAAAGTACGTTTTCCCTTTGGGTTGGCGTATTTCCAACCGAAACGTTTTCTGTTTTTTTAAAATAGCCCCTGGAAAGTTTCTGTTTCATCACAGATTAGTCCATGGACTAAAACCTTTAAACAGAAGATGATTTTGAGTTGATCCTTTTTCTGTCATCTTTATTTTTGTATCTAGTTTTTTATCATATTTATTTGAAAAATATTTGTAACAATTTTTATACACGCACGGTATTTACGTTAGTATCCGATTTCTTTTATAACGTAGATACCGAAGGAGGTGACGGAGCCGAAACTTCGCCGAGCTAGACTCCGACTACTCCGAACCAAGCAAGCATGTTTGAACCTTTGATATGATGAGTGTTTTTCATGATTGCTTAAGTGGTTTCCTCATGACATGTTTATATAAGCATTTGTGAATGTTATATTTCATGCAAGCAAGCTGCAAGTGAGCTTCAAAATTCGATGTGTTCATATGCTGGTGAGATAACCTGATGAAGTGGTGGCATGATAGGTTGCAAGCTGGTATTGTTGAAGCATGCCAGTTTTATATCAACTGTTTAACACCAGTATTAACGTGGATCAAGTCTTGTTCCCGATCCTCCCCTTCCGTGCTACCACATGTTTTCTGCAAAGAATATGGTTTAGTAAGTTGCAAACCTCTTTCCTTGTACACACCAAATAGAGGGGCCGCGATGAGGGTTCCATGGCCCTGGATTAAAGCCCGTCATCCGGTCAGGGGGCATGGGTGTTTCCGGTTGGGACCGTGAGGGGGGCACCCCTTAGAGCGCGTGATATAAATTTGATCCCATGCTAATCGAGGTTGTAGCCTCCCCGTCTTAGAGTTTTTCTTGAACGTTGCCTAGGGTGATTCCTGGCAGTGGAATGTGGAATTGGTGTGTACTGGTTGGATGTGTTTCTCCTAAAATACCGTAAACGGAACTAGTCCTTTGTGACTACTGAAATCCATTGGCTGTGGTTAAAGAGTACCAACTCTGCACAGTCAAAACCATTCGAGTAACCATGTCCATGGTCAAGGAATTTTATCAACATATTAGTGTCAATCTCAGTATCAGTCTCAGTGTCAGTCTCAGTGATAGTCTCCGGAGAATAAGCATGAAACTGAGAGTGGTAAACCCGACTGAATGTTATTCCTGTGGATGGACTAACCAGTTTATTATCATGTACTGAGTATTCCGTGGAATGATGTTACCTTCATGAGCTACTTGAATTCGAATGATGAGATATAAGCCCTTTATGTGATGTCGCTCAGACGTCCGACTGTGGCATTCTTGTTATTTAGTTTTGATATAAGCCCTTTATGTGATTTCGCTTAGACGTCCGACTGTGGCATTCTTGTTATTTACTTTGATATAAGCCCTTTATGTGATGTCGCTTAGACGTCCGATTGTGGCATTCTTGTTATTTACTTTGATATAAGCCCTTTATGTGATGTCGCTTAGACGTCCGACTGTGGCATTCTTTTTATTTACTTTTGATATAAGCCCTTTACGTGATGTCGCTCAGACGTCCGACTTTGGCATACTTGTTATTTACTTTCATTATAACCCTTTTTCGAGATGTCGCTTAGACGTCCGACTGTGGTGTCGCCCTGACGCCCAACTGCGGCATGTTAAGTTATTTTACCTTTCGAGGCGTCGCTTCAGACACCCGATCGGTCTTCAACTATTTTATTGGGATTTCGGGAGGACTACCGCCTGACTTCCTTTTTATTTAACATGCAGTGCAAATTTATTATCTGAGTACGCATTACTAGTCTGTTCATGTGCATCATGTTTGCATTTGTTATATCTTATGTCCAAACTGTCTTGCGAGTACATTGAAAGTACTCACCTGGCTTGTTGATTTGGCCTGATGTTGACGAAGGCGATCTTATGGATGAAGAGTACGATAGCGAGTCCGACGCCTAGAGGAGTCCCAGTCAGTCCCATGCGATCCTGGAGTTGGTCACTTGTATTATATACGCTTCCGCTACCCTAATAAAATCATCGAGCCTCACTCTGGCGCTTGATGAGCTGTAAGATTTTGGAGTCATGTCACCCACTTCACTATGACATATCCACCACCACTTTTATTACAAGTCAGTAGTTATGCCACCATACACTTTGTGTCATATCCACCTTTATGTATAATATCAGTGTGCTTGTAATAAATTGTTGAGCAGCCTCAGCTCAACCTTGTATAATATTTAGTACTTCTGGATTTCTGTATCAAGGTTTCGTCTATTCGTAAGGAGGATTCTTCTATACTGGTCTGATATAATGGTCGGTTTTTCAATAAATGTTTTATTGGAAAACCGGTCCTGACATGGAACTGGTGGAGTAGATGCTGGAGCCGGTGGCACTGAAGCTGTAGCTGGTGGAGATGAAGTAGCTCTGGTGTCTGGAATAGGCACTGCAGCAGACCTCTGACCTCTGGGAACTCTAGCTAAAGCATCAGTGGTTGTCTTGCCCTTCTTCTCCTCCACTTCATCCCGAAGTTTCTCAACGACTGACTGGATCTCAGTGACCTTGACATCTAAGTCATAGAACTTCTGCTCCACGATCATCTCCAAGCTCTCCTGGTTTTGAGTCAGGGTGGCCAGTCCCTTCTCAATCCTCAGAGTGGAGGCAATCATGTAGCCAAGCTGATCTTGCTTGCTCTTCAGAAGATACTGAGATGCTTCTTCAGTAGTTGGCATCCTTGCTGCCTTTTCAGCCTTTGCCTTCTCCTTCTTGGCTTGTGCGTGCACAGAAGATGGTTCATTTTCATCCATCACCACAGTGTTGTCCTCAAAGTCTGGGTAGATGGGCAGGTGCTCCTTGTCCAGCAGATATGTGCCAGTGCCCATCTTGGAGTTGATCAGCTTCTGGATCTGTGGGGCATACCCACAACTCCTCTTTTGATCTGCAACTGTCCTCTTTATGGTTTCCACTGTTAGGCTCATGACTTTGAACTTCTGTGGGACATCAAAGATGTGAAGCAAGTTAATTGCATGGCCTCTGATCATCTTGTGATCACCTGACTTTGGCAAGAGAGTGTGCCTGAGGATCCAGTTGATAGTTGGCAAGCCTGACATAAGGTAATGTACAGATACAAACATGTGTGTCTCAAGAGCAGCATCTGGGATCTCCTTGTACATGTGTGCCATGGTGTTGTGATCCTTCTTCTTGTTGGCATAGACATCTAGGTCATCTTCATGTTCTTCTGGGGCATTGATTAACTTAGCACATTCTGCAGCTGTTGACTGGTACCTAGTGCCTTCATACATCCAGACAATCCTTCCATCTGGGTAGAAGTGAGTTGTGGAGTAGAACTGCATGATGAGCTCATCATTCCATTTTGTGAGCTTCTGAGCCACAAACTCATCAACTCCACAAGCCTTGAAGTTGTCATATACACCAGGGAAGTGATCCTCATTTTCCTCAATGAATGACCAATCGACCCATCTCATGTCACACACTATGGGCTTCTTGTCAAGCAAGGCTCTTGTAAACACCTTTCTCTATGATTCCCTTCAATAAGTTATTTTCTTGCTCAAGTGTAACTTGGCTAAGAGAATCCTTAGTGGAATCAAGAGAACTACTATAACCAACAATATTGGATTTAGCATGATTATTGTTACTGCTAGAAGAAGAATCCTTCTTGTTCTTGTTATTAGACTTGACTTGAGGCATGTAAGTGGATAAGAGTAAACGCTTGGCAATATAAGAAGAACTTTTCTTGCGAAGATCATCATCGATTGCCTTTAAGAACTCATTCTCTTGCTCAAGATTGAGCTTCTCAAAACGTAATTTCTCATGAGTCCTTAAAAGTTCTCGATAATCTCCTAAGATAGTTTCATGAGCTAACTTAAGAGTGTTTAGTTCTTTAGTTAGAGACTCAATCTTCTCCTTATCATTGTCATTCGTTTCATCTTGATTAGCATGTTAATTTGCGTTTCATCATAGTATTCATCAATAGAGTTGTCAAAAAGTAAATCATCCTCACCTAACAAGTCATCTTCATCACTATCGAAATCAACATACTCGGGGGTGTGATACCTTTGGGCCTTTCGCCATGAAGCATCTTCCAATTCCTTCATTTGGTGAATCAAATATGTCGTAGGAGTTGGTTGACACAAGTGCTAGATCGGCAACACCTTCATCTTGAGTATATTTGGAGTTGGAGTGATAGCTTCTCTCGGAGTCATTGTCGGAGTCGGAGCCGGATACCAATTCACCAACATGAGCTTGATGTCTTTGTTTTGTGTAGCTCCTTGATGACATGTCCTTCCTTTCCGAATCCTTGCTTCTCCGGGAGGGTCTTCATTCATAACGATCATCCCTACTCCTTCTCTCCCTCGATGGTGATTCTTCTCTTCTACTTCTTCTTTTGGGAGAATCTTCTCTTCTCTTGTGGGGAGCCGTACACTCATTGGAGTAGTGTCCGGGTCTTCCACAATTGTAGCAGTTTCGCTCTCGACTAGAAGATATTTTGCCATTGTAGGACCTTGACTTGGAACTTCTCTCTTTGCTTCTATTCTTGTAGAACTTGTTGAAGTTCTTCACCATTAGGCTCAATTCTTCATTGAAGGTTTGTTTCTCACTTGATGATGTGGGAGCTTCACATGAGGCTTTGTAAGCACCACTTGACTTGTTATGGAGCTCCTCCTTATCCTTGAGTGACATATCATGAGCAACAATTCTTCCAATGACTTCCGTTGGCTTGAGATCTTTGTAATTTGGCATCATTTGGATCAATGTGCATACGGTATTGTATTTTCCATCCAAGGATCTTAGGATCTTCTTGATGATGAATTTGTCGGTCATCTCTTCACTTCCTAAGCCGGCAATCTCATTTGTGATAAGAGCAAGCCTAGAGTACATTTCAGCGACACCTTCACCATCCTTCATTTTGAACTTGTCAAGTTGACTTTGAAGCACATCCAACTTGGATTCCTTGACGGAGTCGGTACCTTCGTGCATATCAATGAAAGTATCCCAAATTTCCTTTGCATTCTCAAGACGGCTGATTTTTTTGAATTCTTTGGGGCACAATCCATTGACGAGGATATCACAAGCTTGAGCATTGTATTGCAGCATATTCAACTCTTCTGCGGTAGCTTCACGATTTGGTTCTCTCCCATCAAAGAATTCACCTTGCAAGCCAACACACACATTAGCCCAAACGGCGGGGTTATGTCCAAGAATATGCATTTTCGTCTTATGCTTCCAACTAGCAAAATTAGTACCATCAAAGTAAGGACCTCTATGGTGGTAATTTCCCTCGCTAGACGCCAAACTCTCCTAGGTTGTGAAACCAAGGCTATGACTTCCAAAAGCTATGAAAATCAAGGCAAATGGAGACAAAAGCTCTGATACCACTTGTAGGATCAAAGGTATGTCTCGAGGGGAGTGATTAGACTACTTGACCAAATAAAAATCTAGCCTTTTCCCAAATATAGTTC